>NC_057796.1:276781599-276985709 GCF_018294505.1 Triticum aestivum | reverse complement strand
GAGGTACTGCCTCGCCTCGTTGTTGCCGGTTTTCTTTTAAAAAAAAACCATTCGTTTAAAAAAACCCTAGATCGGTTTTTTTTTCGGTTTTATTATTTTGCGAGCGTTCACCGAACCGTTTGTTTTAACGAACGCGTTCGTCGGTTTTTCTCTGTTAACGAACGTCCGTTCTTTAACCGTTCGTCCGTTTTTCTTTTTCGTCGGATTTTCCCGCTATTTATCTCAGATTCGATTTCTGATCGAATCTTCGTTTCTGTTTAACTTCTCGCTCGTTTATCGGAATCAGGCAATTCAAGCGCCTAGAGTTTCGTCTCGAAATTCTCTTTCCGTTTAACCTACTCAAACAAGTTTTTGCTACAGTAAAATTTGACCTAGATCCAGATTAGTAAACGAAGCTTGTTTCTTTCGCAGTTTGACTTTCGTTGCTTCTTTCGAGTTGATTCTTTTTGCAAACCGGAGTTCTTAAGTTGAACTTTCTGGTCGGATCTTTCATTCGAGTTTTACCTATGCATTAGATGAGTACTGATTGTATGCTTGTTTGTTTGCGATAGAGTACCTGGAGTGTGCCGCTTGTTACTTCGAATCGCTAGGTTTTGCGGATCATCAGCAAGGCAAGTAACACTTTGATCATATCTTCCATACCCTGTTTTATTGCATTAGATCTATTCCTCAAACATTGCATGATTAGGATCTAATTAAATTGTGGGAATTGGGAAGTAGTTGAGGTAGAACCTATTACCTGTTTTATTATCAAACCCTTGGGAGTTACTTCTACGTTTGCTATTATATTGCCATGCTATGCTCGTAGACATGGATTGGGTTTGAGAGATTTCCATGACAGATGTGAGATTGTTAATTAATGGTTTACTTAAGGTGGCAACTAAAACTCACATCTGGGTTGATTGAGGTACCTGGGTATTCCAGGATTGCCTGTTTTTCTTTTCGACCGCCACCCAGGTTCAAAGGGATCATGAGATTATTCATGCTAGAAACTTCCGTGTGCAGCCGCAAGCTATTATGGGCTCTAGCATAGTTGACTAAGTTGTGTGAACTCTTACAGTGGTAGACTAGCAGATGTAGGGGAAAGTAGGTGTAACTGTCTACCCATACGTAAGGTGCAAACACTTCTGAAAGACTGTGTCTCGGTCATCCGTTACTCAAACACCATGTAGTGCGAGTAATCCAACGGAGGAGATCGAGTCTTGTGGGGAAAAGTGCACAAACCTCTGCAGAGTGTACAAACTAATCATGGTTAGCCGTGTCCCTGGTTATGGACAACTTGAGTATCTAGTACTTGGATTATCATGTGAATCTCATCACTATGTTACTTCTAATTAATTTTGTTGGGTTATTGATGACATTTAATTGGGATTGAGATGCTGTCAACCATCTCAATGTTTCACAACCATCATGATAGTTAAATAAAATTTATTCCTTTGAAGTAGGATAAAATTGGCTTTTTGCAAAATTGTAACTATAGAGCTTTCCTCCAGCCATATATGCATGTAGTATAGCATTATTATTGTTCATTATTCTCTATGTGTTACATTGCCAGCATATTCTATGTGCTGACCCGTTTTCGGGCTGCAACGTTTCATGTTGCAGACTTTTCAGACGACGAGTATGGTGCCTTAGGTCGTGGTCTTGTACTCAGTGATGCCGCTGGAGTTGATGGACTCACTTATCTTCCAAGTCTTCCGCTGTTATCGTTATTAGATGGCCTTAAGCCATGTTTATCATACTTAATCTCTTTGGAGATACTCGATGTAATAAGTGCGTGATTGCTACTCTGTTATAAATCCTCCATTTGTACTGTGCGTGTTAGCATTACTGATCCAGGGATGACACTGGTGCACAGCAGCACAGACCATTTGAGGTCTGGTCGCTACATATTTGTAATCTGAAAATATAAAAACAGCAAGGTAGCGAGTGATAAAAGTGAGCACGAACGGTATTGCAATGCGTTGAAACAAGGCCTAGGGTTCATACTTTCACTAGTGCAAGTTCTCTCAACAATAATAACATAATTGGATCATATAACTATCCCTCAACATGCAACAAAGAGTCACTCCAAAGTCACTAATAGCGGAGAACAAACGAAGAGATTATGGTAGGGTATGAAACCACCTCAAAGTTATCCTTTCTGATCGATCTATTCAAGAGTCCGTAGTAAAATAACATGAAGCTATTATTTCCGTTCGATCTATCATAGAGTTCGTACTAGAATAACACCTTAAGACACAAATCAACCAAAACCCTAATGTCACCTAGATACTCCAATGTCACCTCAAGTATCTATGGGAATGATTATACGATATGCATCACACAATCTCGGATTCATCTATTCAACCAACACAAAGAACTTCATAGAGTGCCCCAAAGTTTCTAACGGAGAGTCAAGACGAATACGTGTGCCAACCCCTATGCATAAGTTCACGAGGTTACGGAACCCGCAAGTTGATCACCAAAACATATATCAAGTAGATCACGTGAATATCCCATTGTCACCACAGATAAGCACGTGCAAGACATACATCAAGTGTTCTCAAATCCTTAAAGACTCAATCCGATAAGATAATTTCAAAGGGAATAGTCAATCCATTACAAGAGAGTAGAGGGGGAGAAACATCATAAGATCCAACTATAATAGCAAAGCTCGCGATACATCAAGATCGTACCACCTCAAGAACACGAGAGAGAGATCAAGATCAAACACATAGCTACTGGTACATACCCTCAGCCCCGAGGGTGAACTACTCCCTCCTTGTCATGGAGAGCGCCGGGATGATGAAGATGGCCACCGGAGAGGGATTCCCCCCTCCGTCAGGGTGTCGGAAAAGGGCCCCGATTGGTTTTTGGTTGCTACAGAGGTTTGCGGTGGCGGAACTCCCGACCTATTGTGCTCCCCGATGTTTTTAGGGTATATGGATATATATAGGCGAAAGAAGTCGGTCAGGGGAGCCACGAGGGGCCCACAAGGGTGGGGGGCGCACCCAGGGGGTAGGGCGCGCCTCCCTGCCTCGTGGCTTCCTCGAAGCTTCCCTGACGTCTACTCCAAGTCTCCTGGATTGCTTCCGTTCCAAAAATAACTCTCCCGAAGGTTTCATTCCGTTTGGACTCCATTTGACATTCCTTTTCTTCGAAACACTGAAATAGGCAAGAAAACATCATTTTGGGTTGGGCCTCCGGTTAATAGGTTAGTCCCAAAAATAATATAAAGGTGTATAATAAAGCCCATAAAACATCCTAGATGGATAATATAATAGCATGGAACAATAAAAAATTATAGATACGTTGGAGACGTATCAAGCATCCCCAAGCTTAATTCTTGCTCGTCCTCGAGTAGGTAAATGATAAAAACAGAAATTTTGATGTGGAATGCTACCTAACATAATCATCAGTATAATCTTCTTTATTGTGGCAAGAATATTTAGATCCATAAGATTCAAGACAAAAGTTCAATATTGACCTAAAAATAATAATACTTCAAGCATACCAACCAAGCAATTATGTCTTATCAAAATAACGTAGCCAAAGAAAGCTCATCCCTACAAAATCATATAGTTTGGCCATGCTTCATTTTCGTCACACAAAATGCTCTCAGCATGCACAACCCCGATGACAAGCCAAGCAATTGTTTCATACTTTAGTAATCTCAAACTTTTTTCAACTTTCACGCAATACATGAGCGTGAGCCGTGGACATGGCACTATGGGTGGAATAGAGTATAATGATGGGGGTTGTGTGGAGAAGACAAAAAAGGAGAAAGTCTCACATTGACGCGGCTAATCAACGGGCTAGGGAGATGCCCATCAATTGATGTCAATGCAAGGAGTCGGGATTGCGATGCAACGGATGCACTAGAGCTATAAATGTATGAAAGCTCAACAAAAGAAACTAAGTGGGTGTGCATCCAACTTGCTTGCTCATGAAGACCTAGGGCATTTGAGGAAGCCCATTGTTGGAATATACAAGCCAAGTTCTATAATGAAAAATTCCCACTAGTATATGGAAGTGACAAAATAAGAGACTCTCTATCATGAAGATCATGGTGCTACTTTGAAGCACAAGTGTGGAAAAAGGATAGTAGCATTGCCCCTTCTTTTTTTGGGCCTTCCCTTTTTTTGGCCTTTCTTTTTTTTCTTTTTTTTTTATTTGGCCTTTCCTTTTTTATTTGGCCTTTCTCCCTTTTTTATGGGACAATGCTCCATTAATGATGATCATCACACTTCTATTTATTTACAACTCAATGATTACAACTCGATACTAGAACAAAATATGACTATATGAATGCCTCCGGCGGTTGTACCGGGATGGGCAATGAATAAAGAGTGACATGTATGAAAAATTATGCATGGTGGCCTTGCCAAAAATACGATGTCAACTACATGATCATGCAAGGCAATATGACAATGATGAAGCGTGTCATAATAAACGGAATGGTTGAAAGTTGCATGGCAATATATCTCAGAATGGCTACGGAAATGCCATAATAGGTAGGTATGGTGGCTGTGTTGAGGAAGATATAAGGGGGTTTATGCGTGATAGAGCGTATCATATCACGGGGTTTGGATGCACCGGCGAAGTTTGCACCAACTCTCAAGGTGAGAAAGGGCAATGCACTGTACCGAAGAGGCTAGCAATGATGGAAGGGTGAGAGTGCGTATAATCCATGGACTCAACATTAGTCATAAAGAACTCACATACTTATTGCAAAAATCTACAAGTCATCAAAAACCAAGCACTACGCGCATGCTCCTAGGGGGATAGATTGGTAGGAAAAGACCATCGCTCGTCCCCGACCGCCACTCATAAGGAAGACAATCAAAGAACACCTCATGTTTCAAATTTGTTACACAATGTTTACCATACGTGCATGCTACGGGACTTGCAAACTTAAACACAAGTATTTCTCAAATTCACAACTACTCAACTAGCACAACTTTAATATCACTATCTCCATATCTCAAAACAATCATCAAGTATCAAATTTCTCTTAGTATTCAATGCACTTATATGAAAGTTTTTATTATATCCCTCTTGGATGCCCATCATATTAGGACCAAATTCATAACCAAAGCAAATTACCATGCTGTTTAAGACTCTCAAAATAATATAAGTGAAGCATGGGAGTTCATCTATTTCTTCAAAATAAAACCACCGTCGTTCTCTAAAAGATATAAGTGAAGCACTAGAGCAAATGACAAACTACTCCGAAAGATATAAGTGAAGATCAATGAGTAGTTGAACAATTATGTAACTATGTGAAGACTCTCTAACATTTAAGAATTTTAGATATTGGTATTTTATTCAAACATCAAGCAAAAGAAAACAAAATAAAATGACGCTCCAAGCAAAACACATATCATGTGGTGAATAAAAATATAGCTCCAAGTAAAGTTACCGATGAACGAAGACGAAAGAGGGGATGCCAACCGGGGCATCCCCAAGCTTAGGCTCTTGGTTACCCTTGAATATTACCTTGGGGTGCCTTGGGAATGCCCAAGCTTAGGCTCTTGCCACTCCTTATTCCATAGTCCATCGAATCTTTACCCAAAACTTGAAAACTTCACAACACAAAACTCAACAGAAAACTCGTAAGCTCCGTTAGTATAAGAAAATAAATCACCACTTTTGGTACTGTTGTGAACTCATTGTAAATTCATATTGGTGTAATATATACTGTATTCCAACTTCTATATGGTTCATACCCTCCGATACTAGCCATAGATTCATCAAAATAAGCAAACAACACACGAAAAACAGAATCTATCAAAAACAGAACAGTCTGTAGTAATCTGTATCAAACTCATACTTCTGGAACTCCAAAAATTCTGAAATAAATAGGTGGACCTGAGGAATTTGTCTATTAATCATCTGCAAAAATAATCAATCTAAAAGCACTCTCCGGTAAAAAAAATGGCAGCTAATCTCGTGAGCGCTAAAGTTTCTGTTTTTTACAGCATGATCATAAAGACTTCACCCAAGTCTTCCCAAAGGTTCTACTTGGCACAAACACTAATTAAAACATAAAACCACATCTAACCAGAGGCTAGATAGATTATTTATTGATAAACAGGAGCAAAATCAAAGAACAAAAAATAAGATTGGGTTGCCTCCCAACAAGCGCTAACGTTTAACGCCCCTAGCAAGGCATGATGATTTCAGTGATGCTCACATAAAAGATAAGAATTGAAACATAAAGAGAGCATCATGAAGAATATTACTAGCACATTTAAGTCTAACCCACTTCCTATGCATAGGGATTTTGTGAGCAAACAACTTAAGGGAACAATAATCAACTAGCATAGGAAGGTAAAACAACCATAACTTCAAGATTTTAAGCACATAGAGAGGAAACTTGATATTATTGCAACTCATAAAAGAATATATTCCTCCCTCATAATAATTTTCAGTAGCATCATGAATGAATTCAACAATATAACCATCACATAAAGCATTCTTTTCATGATCTACAAGCATAGAAAATTTACTACTATCTATATAAGCAAAATTCTTCTCAATCGGAATAGTGGGAGTATCATAAGAGACTCGAATACTATAAATTGTTTCCACATTGAAAGAATAATGTTCAGAAAAAGGGTAATCATAATCATGATAAGTTTTATAAATATAATCATCACTACTTTTTATAGCATAAGTTTCATCACAATAATCATCATAAGTAGCAACTCTGTTCTCATCATAATCAATTGAAACCTCTTCCAAGATAGTGGAATCATTACTAAATAAAGTCATGACCTCTCCAAATCCACTTTCATAATTATCATAATAAGATTCAACATCCTCCAAAATAGTGGTATCATTACTTCCTAAAGTTGACACTCTTCCAAACCCACTTTCATCAATATAATCTTCATAAGTAGGAGGCATGCTATCATCATAACAAATTTGCATATCAAAACTTGGGAGGCTAAAAATATCATATTCATTAGACATAGCATCCCCAAGCTTGGGACAAACATTAATTGCAGCAAATATATTCTCAAACATGTCATTCTCATCAAACATAGCATCCCCAAGCTTGGGCCATTTTATATCATAAGCATAATAACTCTCATCATTAATAGTATGGATAGCACCAATTGTATAGCAATTATCATCATCACAATGAGTAATAGGAGCAACACCATTTGGGAGGGATACCTTTCTACCATTGCTTCTCCGTCTTTTCTTTTTCTTCACATCATGTGTGGGTTTAACCCTCTTTTTTGAGCTCCTTATTAATGAGATTGGTTGAATAGAAAGCTCCTCCTCATTACCTGATTCATCATAACAAATAATAGGAGGATATTGGGAAGTCTCTTCCCTTTCATTAGTATTCTCTTCATCTTCTATTTGTTTTCTTGTCTTTATGTAATTGGCAATATAAGGAGTCTCAATCCAATTCACCGCACAATACATAAAAATTTCTTCTAGATCAAAATCAAGAATTTTATCAAGGACAAATTCAGGCATATCTTTAGTTATACGTTTAATGTCTTCATAACCCAAAAGCTAACTAAGTTCATTATGATGTGCAAGGGAAATGAAGTCATCACAATTTTTGGACACGATACGATCATGAAACAATTTGCATTGGGGATTTAAATGATCACGTTCATTGCAAAGTTCACAAGGATGGCAAAGAAATTTTAAATTTTCAGCACAAGTATCTAGCCTCTCTTGCAACCATTTAGTTTCTAAATACTTATGCCTCTTGCAAAGTCTATCTTCCCTATTTGGTGTGTACTTGCAAACGCTATGCACTCCAAAAAATTAACATGCTTATAAGAGACATTTTCATCATGACTAGTGCAATCATCATTAGTACTATGGATATTCAAAGAGTTCATACTAATAACATTGCAATCATGCTCGTCATGCAAAGATTTAGTGCCAAACATTATAATGCATTCTTCTTCTAACACTTTGGCACAATTATCAGAATCCTTATTTTCACGAAAGACATTAAAAAGATGAAGCATATGAGGCACCCTCAATTCCTTTTTTTTGTAGTTTTCTTTTATAAGTTAAACTAGTGATAAAACAAGAAACAAAAATATTCGACTGCAAGATCTAAAGATATACCTTCAAGCACTCACCTCCCCGGCAACGGCGCCAGAAACTGCTTGATGTCTACTACACAACCTTCTTCTTGTAGACGTTGTTGGGCCTCCAAGTGCAGAAGTTTGTAGGATAGTAGCAAATTTCCCTCGAGTGGATGACCTAAGGTTTATCAATCCGTGGAGGCGTAGGATGAAGATGGTCTCTCTCAAACAACCCTGGAACCAAATAACAAAGAGTCTCTTGTGTCCCCAACACACCCAATACAATGGTAAATTGTATAGGTGCGCTAGTTCGGCGAAGAGATGGTGATACAAGTGCAATATGGATAGTAGATATGGGTATTTGTAATCTGAAAATATAAAAACAGCAAGGCAGCAAGTGATAAAAGTGAGCACGAACGGTAGTGCAATGCGTTGAAACAAGGCCTAGGGTTCATACTTTCACTAGTGCAAGTTCTCTCAACAATAATAACATAACTGGATCATATAACTATCCCTCAACATGCAACAAAGAGTCACTCCAAAGTCACTAATAGCGGAGAACAAACGAATAGATTATGGTAGGGTACGAAACCACCTCAAAGTTATCCTTTCTGATCGATCTATTCAAGAGTCCGTAGTAAAATAACATGAAGCTATTCTTTCCATTCGATCTATCATAGAGTTCGTACTAGAATAACACCTTAAGACACAAATCAACCAAAACCCTAATGTCACCTAGATACTCCAATGTCACCTCAAGTATCTATGGGAATGATTATACGATACGCATCACACAATCTCAGATTCATCTATTCAACCAACACAAAGAACTTCAAAGAGTTCCCCAAAATTTCTAACGTAGAGTCAAGACGAAAACGTGTGCCAACCCCTATGCATAATTTCACGAGGTTACGGAACCCGCAAGTTGATCACCAAAACATACATCAAGTAGACCATGTGAATATCCCATTGTCACCACAGATAAGCACATGCAAGACATACATCAAGTGTTCTCAAATCCTTATAGACTCAATCCGATAAGATAACTTCAAAGGGTAAACTCAATCCATTACAAGAGAGTAGAGGGGCAGAAACATCATAAGATCCAACTATAATAGCCAAGCTCGCGATACATCAAGATTGTACCACCTCAAGAACACGAGAGAGAGAGAGAGATCAAACACATAGCTACTGGTACATACCCTCAGCCCCGAGGGTGAACTACTCCCTCCTCGTCATGGAGAGCGCCGAGATGATGAAGATGGCCACCGAAGAGGGATTCCCCCTCCAGCAGGGTGTCGGAACAGGGTCCCGATTGGTTTTTGGTGGCTACAGAGGTTTGCGGCGGCGGAACTCCCGATCTATTGTGCTCCCCAATGTTTTTAGGGTATATGGATATATATAGGCGAACGAAGTCTGTCAGGGGAGCCACAAGGGGCCCACGAGGGTGGGGCCGCGCCTCCCTGCCTCGTGGCTTCCTCGAAGCTTCCATGGCGTCTACTCCAAGTCTCCTGGATTGCTTCCGTTCCAAAAATAACTCTCCCGAAGGTTTCATTCCGTTTGGACTCCATTTGATATTCCTTTTCTTCGAAACACTGAAATAGGCAAGAAAACAACATTTTGGGTTGGACCTTCGATTAATAGTTTAGTCCCAAAAATAATATAAAAGTGTATAATAAAGCCCATAAAACATCCTGGATGGATAATATAATAGCATGGAACAATAAAAAATTATAGATACGTTGGAGACGTATCACATGACGATATCGAGGCAATGATCATTATATAGGCATCACGTCCAAGATTAGTAGACCGACTCTTGCCTGCATCTACTACTATTACTCCACACATCGACCGCTATCCAGCATGTAGCTGTGTATTAAGTTCATGGAGAAACGGAGTAATGCAATAGGAAGGATGACATGATGTAGACAAGATCTATTTATGTAGAAATAGACCCCATCGTTTTATCCTTAGTAGCAACGATACATACGTGTCGGTTCCCCTTCTGTCACTAGGATCAAGCACCATAAGATCGAACCCACTATAAAGCACCTCTTCCCATTGCAAGATAAATAGATCAAGTTGGCCAAACAAAACCCAAATATCGGAGAAGAAATACGAGGCTATAAGCAATCATGCATATAAGAGATGAAAGAAACTCAAATAACTTTCATGCATAGAAAAAGATAGATCTGATCATAAGCTCAAAGTTCATCTGATCCCAACAAACACACCGCAAAAAGAGTTACATCATATGGATATCCAAGAGACCATTGTATTGATAATCAAAAGCGAGAGAGAGGAAGCCATCTAGCTACTAACTACGGACCCAAAGGTCTAAAAAGAACAACTCACGCATCATCGAAGAGGCACCAATGGAAGTGGTGAACCCCTCTGTGATGGTGTCTAGATTGGATCTGGTGGTTCTGGACTCTGCGACGGCTGGAATTGATTTTCGTCGACTCCCCTAGGGTTTCTGGAATATTGGGGTATTTATAGAGTAAAGAGGCGGTCCGGGGGCACCCGAGGTGTGCACGACCCACCAGGGTGCGCCTGGGCCACCAGGCGCGCCCTCGTGGGTTGTGCTCCCCTCGGAGCAGACCCCAGGTGCTTCTTCGGCCCATTGGTTGTCTTTTGGTCCCAAAAAATCTCCAAAAAGTTTCGCTGCGTTTGGACTCCGTTTGGTATTGATTTCCTGCGATGTAAAAACATGCAGTAAACAGCAACTGGCACTTGGCACTATGTCAATAGGTTAGTACCAAAAAATGATATAAAATGATTATAAAACATCCAAGATTGATAATATAACAGCATGGAACAATAAAAAATTATAGATACGTTGGACACGTATCAGCATCCCCAAGCTTAATTCCTGCTCGTCCTCGAGTAGGTAAATGATAAAAACAGAACTTTTGATGTGGAATGCTGCTTAACATGTCATCTCATATTCTTTTATTTATAGCATGGACATTTGGACTTTTATGTTGTTTAAAGCAATAGTCTAGTTTTGACATGATAACTTATATACTCAAGCATACCAACAAGCAACCATGTCTTTCAAAATATCAACGCTAAAATAAGTTATCCCTAGCCGATCATGCTCAATCATTGATCCATTCACGAAACACACTCGCATATTAACTACACCCAATACTCAAGTACGATCATAGTGCCTCCTAGTTGGTGCTTTTATAAGAGAAGACGGAGACTCAATTTGAAAATAAAAAATGCATAAAGTAAAAGAAAGGCCCTTCGCGGAGGGAAGTAGGGATTTGTAGAGGTGCCAGAGCTCAAAGCGAAAAACTTACAGATAAAGACATTTTGGAAGGTGTGTCTTTCCCACCAACGAAAACGACTTAGAGTTCCCAACACTTTCCATGCTAGATATACCATAGGCGGTTCCCAAACAGAAAATAAAGTTTATTCCTTTTTCCACCATACTTTCACTTTCCATGGCTAGCCGTATCCACGGTTGCCTTCCATACCAACACTTTCCAAGGAATTTATTATTTGACAACATAAAGTAAATTCATTTTTACATTTCGGGACTGGGCATCCCTAATACCTTTGCCTTACTCTCATTCAATGACAAGTGAATAAACACTCATCGTGGGAATAACACATCGAGCATGGAAAATATTAGCCACCCCTCACCGCTCCGCGAGCGGTACGAACACACAAAAGAGAAGTTTATTTTGAAAATTAGAGATGGCACATACAAATTTGCTTAGAATGGCAAAAGAATATCGCATATAGGTAGCTATAGTGGACTCATGTGGCAAATTTGGTTTAAAGGTTTTCGGATGCATCAGTAGTGATCATACTTAGTGCAAAATGAAGGCTAGCAAAAGATTGAGAAGCGACCAACCAAGAAACGAATAATATCATAAGCGAGCATTAAGCATAATTAACATCGAATAATGCACCACAAGTAGGATATAATTTCATTGCATGGCTATTGACTTTCGTGCTTGCATATGGAATCACAAACCTTAACACCAATATTCTTACTAAAGCATAATTACTCATCAACATGACTCCCATATCACATCATCATGTCTCAAAACTATTACTAAGAATCAAATTTATTTTTTCCAATGATCTTTATGAAAGTTTCTATTATATCCTTCTTGGAGATCTATCACTTTGGAACTAATTTTCATGTGTTGCTTTTGATAAGCTCAAACAAATATAAGTGAAGATCATGAACATAATATTTCTTTCTCTCAAATTAATTTAAGTGAAGCAAGAAAGAATTTCTTGAATTTTTGACTAACTCTCAAATAAATCTAAGTGAAGCAAGAGAGAATTTCTTCAAAAATACTAAAGCACACCGTGCTCAAAAAGATATAAGTGAAGCACTAGAGCAAATCCATAGCTCATAAAAAAATTAAGTGAAGCATAGAGAGCAATTCTAACAAGTCATGGCATCACTTTGGCTCTCTCAAATAGGTGTGTCCAGCAAGGAATCAAGATTTAAAACACAAAATAAAACAAGCAAAGACTCATATCAGACAAGACGCTCCAAGGAAAACACATAGTATGTGACGAATAAAAATATAGTGTTGGGTAAAATACCGATGGTCGTTAGAAGAAAGAGGGGATGCCGCTCAGGGCATCCCCAAGCTTAGTTTCTTTCTCTCTTTGGATAATAGCTTGGGATACCAGGGCATCCCCAAGCTTAGGCTCTTCTTACTCCTTATTCCTTCATCCATCGTAAGATAACCCAAAACTTGAAAACTTCAATCACACAAAACTCAACAAAACCTTCGTGAGATCCGTTAGTATAAGAAAATAAATCACTACTATAAGTACTGTTGCAACCTATTCATATTTTATTCTTGCATTATATCTACTTTATTCTAACTTTTCTATGGAGAAAACTCATCAAAGAAAACCACAGAATCATCAAAACAAGCACACAACGCAAGGAAAATAGAATCTATCAAAAACAGAACAGTCTGTAGCAATCTGAATTCTTCGAATACTTATGTAACTCCAAAAATCCTGAAACAATAGGGAGACCTGAGAAATTTGTATATTAATCTACTGTAAAAAATTCATATTTTTTAATCTCTTCTTTGATTTTTAAAAATTCTAACTCTGGACGCAAAAGTTTCTGTTTTTTCCAGCAAGATTAAACAACTATCACCCAAGAAGATCCTAAGGTTCTACTTGGCACAAACACTAATTAAACACAAAAAACACAATCATAACAGTGGCATAATTGTGCAAACACTCAAGAACAGAAAGCAAAAAGCAAAAAGTAAATTTGATTCATTGGGTTGCCTCCCAACAAGCGCTATAGTTTTACGACCTTAGCTAGGCATAAAGCAAGGATCTAAGTTTTGTTATCTTTGTCCAACTCCTCAATAAAACACTTAGAATTCTTCAGAGATTTAGTATAAAGATTTTCAATGATAATACTTCTAGGAACAATTTTAAAGAATTCATTTTTGCCAAAAGGATCCCTTATAAGTTCAACAAAATCCGGGTGAATGCTAATCATCTTAAGATCTCCATTATTATTAATAGAAGTTGGACCCTTATTCTTGGTAACTTGGGTAATCTTACCAATTTTTACGGGAGTTTTTCAATAGTTTCAGTGGAAAGCAAAGGCCGTGCTCAAATTACTAAAGATTTCTTCCAGTTTATCAATCCGAGACGGACTTTTTTCAATTCTTTCGTGGATTACAGTTCCCTTTTCTTTTAACAACTTAAAAACTTCTCCCGCTTTTGACCCAATTCTTGTAGAAAAATTATGCATCTTTTTATCCAAATTTATAATATGCTCTTCAGTAAGCATTTTCTTTTCAATAGCATCTAACCTTTCCATGACATGCTCAAGAGTCAAAGGTGTTTCATTAATCAAAAGAGGTGGTGAGCCAACCAAATTTCCCATAGCATTAAAAGCATCAAGAGAGGGCACATCAAGAAATTTCCACCGGTAATTGTATCAAGGACGAATCTATACCAAGTGGTGATGCCCACATAAAAGCAACAAAGAAGAACAACGGTAGATTGCTTACGGATAGATCTATTATGAGCATTGCAAATTCCATACCAAGCATCTTTTAAATTTTCTCCCCCCCTTTGTTTAAAGTTGAGAACTTCGTTCTCGGGAGTGCACCCAATAGAGGAAGAACTATCCATGACGGTAATAACAACAAACAAGATTGCACACAAAAACAGATCCGGCAAGAAAACGGCGAACGAAAAAGAGGGCGAATGAAATGACAAATTTTTTTGAAGTGGGGAGAGGAAAACGAGAGGCAAATGGCAAATAATGTAAATTGCGAGGAGATGAGATTTGTGATTAGGAACCTAGTATATGTTGAAGATCCTCCCCGACAACGGCGCCAGAAATTCCTTTTGATGCGGCTTGAAGCTACGTCGGTATTTCCCCAAAGAGGAAGGGATGACGCAGCACAGCGGCGGTAGGTATTTCCCTCAGTGATGAGACCAAGGTTATCGAACAAGTAGGAGAACCAAGCAACACAACGTAAACAGCACCTGCACACAAATAACAAATACTCGCAACCCGACGTGTAAAAGGGGTTGTCAATCCCTTCCGGGTAGCGGCGCCCCAAGATAGGCAAACAGACGTGAATAAAATATAGTAGATTGATAGATCGAACGCCAAATAAAATAAAATAGGAATAAATTGCAGCAAGGTATTTTTGTATTTTTGGTTTAATAGATCTGAAAATAAAATCAAAGGAAAAGTAGATCGCAAAAGCAAATATGAGAAAGGGACCCGTGGGCCATAGGTTTCACTAGTGGCTTCTCTCGAGAAAATAGCAAACGGTGGGTAAACAAATTACTGTTGGGCAATTGATAGAACTTCAAATAATCATGACGATATCCAGGCAATGATCATTATATAGGCATCACGTCCAAGATTAGTAGACCGACTCCTGCCTGCATCTACTACTATTACTCCACACATCGACCGCTATCCACATGCATCTAGTGTATTAAGTTCATGGAGAAACGGAGTAATGCAATAAGAAGGATGACATGATGTAGACAAGATCTATTTATGTAGAAATATACCCCATCGCTTTATCCTTAGTAGCAACGATACATACGTGTCGGCTCGCCTTCTGTCATCGGGATCAAGCACCGTAAGATCGAACCCACTACAAAGCACCTCTTCCCATTGTAAGATAAATAGATAAAGTTGGCCAAGCAAAACCCAAATATTGGAGACGAAATACGAGGCTATAAGAAATCATGAATATAAGAGATCAAAGAAACTCAAATAACTTTCATAGATATAAAAAGATAGATCTGATCATAAACTCAAGTTCATCCGATCCAAACAAACACACCACAAAAAGAGTTACATCATATGGATCTCCAAGAGACCATTGTATTGATAATCAAAAGAGAGAGAGGAAGTCATCTAGCTACTAACTACGGACCCGAAGGACTACAAAGAACTACTCACGCCTCATCGGAGAGGCACCAATGGAAGTGGTGAACCCCTCCGTGATGGTGTCTAGATTGGATCTGGTGCTTCTGGACTCTGCGGTGGCTGGAATTGATTTTCGTCGACTCCCCTAGGGCTTCTAGAATATTGGGGTATTTATAGAGTAAAGAGGCGGTCCGGGGGGCAACCGAGGTGGGCACAACCCACCAGGGCGCGCCTGGAGCCAGGCGCGCCCTGGTGGGTTATGCTCCCCTCGGAGCAGCCCCCAGGTGCTTCTTCGGCCCATTGGTTGTCTTCTGGTGCAAAAAAAACCTCCAAAAAGTTTCACTGCGTTTGGACTCCGTTTGGTATTGATTTCCTGCGATGTAAAAAACATGCAAAAAATAGAAACTGGTACTTGGCACTATGTCAATAAGTTAGTACAAAAAATGATATAAAATCACTATAAAATGATTATAAAACATCCAAGATTGATAATATAATAGCATGGAACAATCAAAAATTATAGATACATTGGAGACGTATCAGTGTTGTTCTTACTTGAACATGCCTTCCACTTATGATTAACCCCTCTCGCAAGCATTCGCAACTAAGAAAAAAGAATTAATAATAAATCTAAACATAGCATGAAACATATAGATCCAAATCATCCTCTTACAGAATAGCGCATAAACTAGGGTTTAAGCTTCTGTCACACTAGCAACCCATCATCTAATTACTACTCCACAATGCCTTCCCTTAGGCCTAAAGATGGTGAAGTGTGATAACCCACAAGTATAGGGGATCGTTTGTAGCCTTTTTTGATAAATAAGAGTGTCGAACCCAACGAGGAGCTAAAGGTAGAACAAATATTCCCTCAAGTCCTATCGACCACCGATACAACTCTACGCACACTTAATGTTTGCTTTACCTAGAACAAGAATAAAACTAGAAGTATTGTGCAAGAAGAAAACTACGAATAAATTCCAAGATAATAAACTTAGTTGTTTAGTAGAAAGCTTTTGTCACACAAGAAAGTCATTTGTTCCTAGGCAATCGATAACTAGATCGGTAATCATTATTGCAATTTTATATGAGGGAGAGGCATGAGCTAACATACTTTCCGTACTTGGATCATATGCACTTATGATTGGAAATCTAGCAAGAATCCGCAACTACCAAAGATCATTAAGGTAAAACCCAACCATAGCATTACTATCAAGTCCTGTTTACTCCCATACGCAAAAACCACCTTACTCGGGTATAAGTTCCTATCACTCTCGCCACCCACTATAAGAGAATCATGAACGTATTGCAACACCCTACAACGGGGATCCCTCACGTTTGCGTGACACAGAGGGCATCATAGGAAAGCACCAAAATATAATATACAACTCAAACCAATCACGATCACCAATTAACCCATAGGACAAAACAGATCTACTCAAACATCATATGATAACCACATATCATTGGATAATAATATATAGTGTTGAGCACCATGTTTAAGTAGATAATTACAGCGGGAATAAAGAGGTTACCCCGCTGCATACAGGGGGAGAAAGTTGGTGTTGACGGTAGCAAGATTGTTGGTGTAGATCGTCATCACGATCCTTGCCCTAGCGGCACTCCGGCGCCACTGGGAGAGAGAGGGGGATAGATCCCCCCTTCTTATTCTTCTTCCTTGACCAACCCCCTAGATGGGAGGAGGTTTTCCCCTCGGGTCCATGGCCTCCATGGCAGCGGAGGGGCGAGAGCCCCTCCGAGATTGGATCGCTCTCTCTGTTCTGTTCTGTTTTGCATTCCTGTTTTCTGGCTGAAAATTGTTTCTTAAATATCCGGAGATCCGTAACTCAGGTTGCGATGAAATTTTAACATGTTTTTCTCCGGATATAAGCTTCCTTGCGCCTGAAGAAGAGCCCCAACCGATTTACAGGGTGCCCACTAGGCACCACCGCACGCCAGGGGGGCAGGCGCCTTGGTGGTTAGTGGAGGCCGTGGGCCTCCGTTTGCATTGATTCCTAAAGGAAATATGCCCTAGAGGCAATAATAAATTTGTTATTTTATATTTCTTTATTCATGATAAAGGTTTATTATTCATGCTAGAATTGTATTGACCGGAAACATAAATACATGTGTGAATATATAAACAAACACTGTGTCCATAGTGAGCCTCTACTTGACTAGCTCATTGATCAAGGATGGTTAAGTTTTCCTAACCATGGACATGACTTGCCATTTGATATCGGGATCACATCATTAGGAGAATGATGTGATGGACAAGACCCATCCGTTAGCTTAGCATTATGTTCGTTCAGTTTTATTGCTATTGCTTTCTTCATGTCAAATACATATTCCTTCGACTATGAGATTATGCAACTCCCAGATACCGGAGGAATACCTTGTGTGCTATCAAACGTCACAACATAAGTGGGTGATTGTAAGATGCTCTACTGGTATTTCCGAAGGTGTTTGTTGAGTTGGCATAGATCGAGATTAGGATTTGTCACTACGAGTATCAGAGAGGTATCTCTGGGCCCTCTCGGCAATACACATCATAAGCTTGCAAGCAAACGGCCAAGGAGTTAGTCACAAGGTGATGTATTGCGGAACAAGTAAAGAGACTTGCCAGTAACGAGATTGAACTGGGTATGCAGATACCAACAATTGAATCTTGGGCAAGTAACATAATGATGGACAAAGGGAATTACGTATGAGTGAAGTGGAGAATCATCGTAATAAGAAAGTAAAATTTCTACGATCTGATCGTGGAGGTGAATATTTGAGTTACGAGTTTGGCCTTCATTTAAAACAATGTGGAATAGTTTCACAACTCACTCCACCTGGAACACCACAGCGTAACAGTGTGTCCGAACGTCATAACCGTACTTTATTAGATATTGTGCGATCTATGATGTCTGTTACCGGTTTACCACAATTGTTTTGGGGTTATGCATTAGGGACAGTTGCATTCTCGTTAAATAGGGCACCATCTAAACACGTTGAGACATCACTGTATGAACTGTGGTTTGGCAAGAAACCTAAGATATGTCGTTTCTTAAAGTTTGGGGTTGCGACACTTATGTCAAAAGGCTTCAGCCTGATAAGCTTGAACCCAAATCGGAGAAGTGCGTCTTCATAGGATACCCTAAGGAAACAATTGGGTACACCTTCTACCACAGATCCGAATGTAAGATGTTTGTTGCCAAGAATGGAACATTTCTAGAGAATGAGTTTCTCTCGAAATAAGTGAGTGGGACGAAAGTACAACTTGATGAGGTAATTGTACCTTCTCTCAATTTGGAAAGTAGCACATCAGAGAAATCCATTCCTGTGATGCCTACACAACTAGAGAGGAAGCTAATGATGATGATCATGAAACTTCAGATCAAGTTACTACTATACCTCGTAGGTCGAACAGAGCACGCTCCGCACCAGAGTGGTACGATAATCATGTCCTGGAAGTCATGTTACTAGACCATGACGAACCTACGAACTATGAAGAAGCAATGATGAGCCCAGATTTCGACAGATGGCTTGAGGCCATGACATCTGAGATAGGATCCATGTATGAGAACAAAGTATGGACTTTGGTGGATTTGCCCGATGATCGGCAAGCCATAGAGAATAAATGGATCTTCAAGAAGAAGATTGACGCTGATGGTAATGTTACTGTCTACAAAGCTCGACTTGTCGCAAAAGGTTTTCGACAAGTTGAAGGTGTTGACTACAATAAGACTTTCTCACCCGTAGTGATGCTTAAGTTCGTCTGAATCATGTTAGCAATTGCCACATTTTATGATTATGAAATCTGGCAAATGGACGTCAAAACTGCATTCCTTAATGGATTTCTTAAAGAAGAGTTGTATATGATGCAACCAGAAGGTTTTGTCGATCCTAAAGGTGCTAACAAAGTATGAAAGCTCCAGCAATCCATCTATGGACTGGTGCAAGAATCTCGGAGTTGGAATATACACTTTGATGAGGTGATCAAAGCATATGGTTTTGATACAGACTTTCGGTGAAGCCTGTATTTACAAGAAAGTGAGTGGGAGCTCTGTAGCATTTCTAATATTATATGTAGATGACATATTGGAAATGATGTAGAATTTCTGGATAGCATAAAAGGATACTTGAATAAGAGTATTTCAATGAAAGACCTCGGTGAAGCTGCTTATATATTGGGCATCAAGATCTATAGAGATAGATCAAGACGCTTAATAGGACTTTCACATACCTTCACATAGTTTTGAAGAAGTTCAAAATGGACCAGTCAAAGAAAGGGTTCTTGCCTGTGTTGCAAGATGTGAAGTTGAGTCAGACTCAAAGCCCGACCACTGCAAAAAAATAGAGAGAAACTGAAAGTCATTCCCTATACCTCAGCCATAGGTTCTATCTTGTATGCTATGCTGTGTACCAGACCTGATGTGTGCCTTGCCATAAGTCTGGCAGGGAGGTACCAAAGTAATCCAGGAGTGGATCACTGGACAGCGGCCAAGAACATCCTGAAGTACCTCAAAAGGACCAAGGATATGTTTCTCGTTTATGGAGGTGACAAAGAGCTCATCGTAAATGGTTACGTCGATGCTAGCTTTAACACTGATCCAGATGACTCTAAGTCACAAACCGGATATGTATTTATATTAAACGGTGGAGCTGTCAGTTGGTGCATTTCCATGCAGAGCGTTGTGGCAGGATCTACGTGTGAAGCAGAGTACATAGCTGCTTCGGAAGCAGCAAATGAAGGAGTCTGATGAAGGAGTTCATATCTGATCTAGGTGTAATACCTAGTGCATCGGGTCCGATGAAAATCTTTTGTGACAATACTAGAGCGATTGCCTTGGCAAAGGAATCCAGATTTCACAAGAGAACCAAATACATCAAGAGATGCTTCAACTCCATCCGTGAACACGGCAAGGAGGGAGACATAGAGATTTGCAAAGTACATACGGATCTGAATGTAGCAGACCCATTGACTAAGCCTCTTCCGCGAGCAAAACATGATCAGCACCAAGACTCCATGGGTGTTAGATTCATTACAATGTAATCTAGATTATTGACTGTAGTGCAAGTGGGAGACTGAAGGAAATATGCCCTAGAGGCAATAATAAAGTTGTTATTTTATATTTCCTTATTCATGATAAAGATTTATTATTCATGCTAGAATTATATTGATCGGAAACCTAAATACATGTGTGAATATATAAACAAACACCGTGTCCCTAGTGAGCCTCTACTTGACTAGCTCGTTGATCAAAGATGGTTAAGGTTTCCTAACCAAGGACATGAGTTGTCATATGATAACGGGATCACATCATTAGGAGAATGATGTGATGGACAAGACCCATCCATTAGCTTTGCATTATGATCGTTCAGTTTTATTGGTATTGCTTGCTTCATGTCAAATACATATTCCTTCGACTATGGGATTATGCAAGTCCCGGATACCAGAGGAATGCCTTGTGCTCTATCAAACGTCACAATGTAACATGGTGATTATAAAGATGCTCTACAGGTATCTCCGAAGGTGTTTGTTGAGTTGGCATGGATCGAGATTAGGATTTGTCACTCCGAGTATCGGAGAGGTATCTCTAGGCCCTCTCGGTAATACACATCATCAGCTTGCAAGCAAATGACTAAGGATTTAGTCACGAGGTGATGTATTACGGGATGAGTAAAGAGACTTGCCGGTAACGATATTGAACTAGGTATGCAGATACTGACGACCGAATCTCGGGCAAATAACATACCAATGGACAAAGGGAATTACGTATGTTGTCATAACGGTTCGACCAATAAAGATCATCGTAGGATATGTAGGAGCCAACACGAGCATCTAGGTTCCGCTATTGGTTATTGACCGGAGAGGTGTCTCGGTCATGTCTACATATTTCTCGAACCTGTAGGGTCCGCACGTTTAACGTTCGATGACGATATAGTATTATATGAGTTATGTGATTTGGTGACCGAATGTTGTTCGGAGTCCCGGATGAGATCACGGACATGAAGAGGAGTCTCGAAATGGTCGAGAGGTAAAGATTTATATATAGGATGATGGTATTCGGACACCGGAAGTGTTCCGGAGGGTACCGGGTACATATCGGGTCACCGGAAGGGGTTCTGGGCACCCCGGCAAAAAATATGGGCCTTATGGGCCAAGAGGGGAAATGCACCAGCCACAAGGGGCTAGTGCGCCCCCACATGGGCCGAACCAGAGAAGGAAAGAGGGGAAGGGAGAAGGAAAGGGGGGATTCTGCCTCTCCCTTCTTTCCCTCCTCCCTCCTCTTTCCTTCCCCCTCCAGCAAATAAGGCAGGGGGCGCCGGCCATGGGGAGACCCCAAGTAGGATCTGGCCTACTTGGGCGCCTCCTGGCTGCCTCCCCTCTCCCTCCCACCTATATATATGTGGGGTGGAGCCCCTAGCACACACAAAATCAATTGTTAATTAGCCGTGTGCGGCGCCCCCCTCCACCGTTTACACCCCCGGTCATATTTTCGTAGTGCTTAGGCGAAGCCCTGCAAAGATAACTTCACCATCACCGGTACCACGCCGTCGTCCTGACGGAACTCATATACTACCTCGATGACTTGCTGGATCAAGAAGGTGAGGGACGTCACCGAGCTGAACATGTGCAGAACGCGGAGTTGCCGTGTGTTTGGTACTTGATCGGTTGACGTGAGAAGAAGTTCGACTACATCAACCGCGTTGTGAAACACTTCCAGTTACGGTCTACGAGGGTACGTAGACACACTCCCCCCCTCGTTACTATGCACCTCCATGGATAGATCATTGCGCGTGCGTAGAGTTTTTTTTGTTTTCCATGCAACGATTCCCAACAATTCCACCTCCCAAAAATCACATACATTCCAAAAGAATTCTCCATAACTTTTTATCGCGTTTGGACTTCATTTCATAAGGATATTCCACGAAAAAAAACAAGCAACAAACAAGAACTGGCACTGGGCACTGGATCAATCGGTTAGTCCAATAAATCATATAAGTTGTTGCCAAAGTATGTGAAAGTTGTATAATATTGGCATGGAACAATAAAAAATTATAGATACGACGCAGACGTATCAGCATCCACAAGCTTAATTCATGCTCATCCTCGAGTAGGTAAATGATAAAAAAGATAATTTTTGATGTGGAATGCTACCTTGCATTATCTTGATCATGTAATCTAGTCATGGCATGAATATTAAGACACGAGTGATTCAAAGCAATAGTCTTTAATTTGACATAAAGACATCAATACTCAGACATCCCAAAGTATTTATCATGCACAACTCCGACGACAAGTCAAGCAATTGGTTCATACTTTTTAACGCGCTTCAACCTTTTCAACCCCCACACAATACATGAGCACAAGCCATGGACATAACACTATGGGTGGAATAGAGTATGATGATAGGGGTAAACATAGATAGGACAAAAAAGTAAGAAAGTCTCACATCGACGCGGCTAATCAACGGGCTATGGAGAGGCCCATCAATTGATATCAATGCGAGGAGTAGGGATTTCCATGCAATGGATGCACTAAGAGCTATAAGTGTATCCATGCTGATGAAGACCTCGGGCATTTGAGGAAGCCCATCATCGGAATATACAAGCCAAGTTCTATAATGAAATATTCCCACTAGTATATGAAAGTGACTACATAGGAGACTCTCTACATGAAAAATATGGTGCTATTTTGAAGCACAAGTGTGGAATTAGCATGCCCCTTCTCTCTTTTTCTCTCTTTTTTTTATTTTTTTCTTGGGCCCTTTTTGGCCTCACTTTTTTTATTTTTATTTTTATTTTTGTCCAGAGTCTCATCCTGACTTGTGGGGGAGTCATAGTCTCCATCATCCTTTCCTCACTGGGACATGCTCTTATAATGAATAATGATGATCATCACACTTCTATTTACTTACAACTCAATATTACAACTCGATACCTAGAACAAAGTATAACTCTATATGAATGCCTCTGACAGTGTACCAGGATGTGCAATGATCTAGCATAGCAAAGATATCAAAAAACGTATAAGCCATGAAAATATCATGCTAGCTACCTTACGATCATGCAAAGCAATATGATAATGAATGCTCAAGTCATGTATATAATGATGATGGAAGTTGCATGGCAATATATCTCGGAATGGCTATGGAAATACCATAATAGGTAGGTATGGTGGCTGTTTTGAGGAAGATATAATAAGGCTTATGTGTGATAGAGCGTATCATATCACGGGGTTTGGATGCACCAGTGAAGTTTGCACCACATCTCGAGGGGAGAAAGGGCAATGCACGGTACCGAAGAGGCTAGCAAATTGCGGAAAGGTAAGAGTGCATATAATCCATGGACTCACATTAGTCATGAACACACATACTTATTGCAAAAGTTTATTAGCCCTCGAAGCAAAGTACTAATGCGCATGCCCCTAGGGGGATAGATTGGTAGGAAAAGACCATCGCTCATCCCCGACCTCCACTCATAAGGAAGACAATCAATAGTAAATCATGCTCCAACTTCATAGCATAACGAGAGACTATACGTGCATACTTCGGGAATCACAAACCTTAACACCAATAATCTTACTAACCACAATCATTCACTAGTACCTCACACATATTATCATCTCTATATCACAAAACTGTTGCAAGGAATCAAACATACCATATTCAGTGATCCACAAATTTTATGTAGGATTTTATGACTAACCATGCAAATGACCAATTCTTGTTGACTCTCTAAATAGATATAAGTGAAGCAAGAGATTATTCTACAAATAACGGTTTTCTATGTGTAGAGAAACAGGCAATACAAACTTCAAAAGATATAAGTGAAGCACACATGAAGCATTCTATAAAACCATACTCAAAAGGTATAAGTGAAGTGCATAGAGCATTATATAAATCAACCAAGGACTATCTCATACCAGCATGGTGCATTATTAACATAAAAGTAAAAAAAGGCACATGACGCTCCAAGATGTACACATATCACATGAACAAAACAAAAACCAAAACATACTGATACTCCTTGAGGCATCCCCAAGCTTAGACGCTTGAGTCTCCTTGATTATTTTTTTGGGGTGCCTTGGGCATCCCAAAGCTTGAACTCTTGCCTCTCCTCCTTCTCCTCATAGCGAGACCCCCTCGATCCTCGAACACTTCGTCCACACAAAACTTAACAAAGACCCTCGTGAGATCCGTTAGCATAATGAAGCAAATCACTACTTTTAGTATTGTTGCAAACCCATTCATATTTTATTTTTTGCATTATAACCACCGTGTTCTAACTTACCCATAGCTTATACCAATGACACAATCCATAGTTCCATTAAAACAAGCAAAACAATGCATCGAAAACAGAATCCATCAAAAATAGGACAGTCTGTAGCAATCTGAACTTTGACCATACTTCTGTAACTCCAAAAATTCTGAAAACTTAGGAAAAAATAAACATTTTCCAAAGCAGTACTCTGTAAAAATTTCAGAAACTTTTGACGTTCCGGTAAAAAATGTAAATTCACGCACTCCAGCCAAAGTTTCTGTTTTTGCACCAGACATACCAAACAAGCAATCTAAACATCCTAAAGGCGAATCTTGTAATGGGGATAATTATTTTTGTTGAATTTTTTTTGTAATTCAAAATTTGCAAAGTTTCCATGGGCATGAACAAAGTTCAAGGAGCTCCCCCACTTCAACGGTGCTCGTCTTTCTTACTTTCACTTTTCTTTTTGAAATTTTTTAAAGTTCCCCTCTATATTTTCTATTTTAAAACTTTATAAAAGCACACAAAAGAATAAAATTACTCTCTAAAACTTCCGGGTTGTCTCCCTGGCAACGCTTTCTTTAAAGCTATTAAGCTAGGCATAAAGTGCTCAAGTAAATGAGCCACCCGGATCCCAAGGTATATCAAAGCCAATTTTAACTAGCAATGATTTATAATTTAGTAGTGAGCACAAAGAAACATGTATCATGCAATGAAGAAGTCTAACTCTCTTGCTATGCATCGACATGTCATAAAAGAACAATTCATGCACATCAAGTAAAGGCCAATACCTAGCATAAGCAGTTTCTTGCAATTTTATCATGTTGGAAACATAGAGATGCGGAGATGTACTTCCTCTCTCATAATAATTGCAAGTAGGAGTAGCAAGCACATGCATATTATATTGATCAAAATTATCATGTGAAATAGTAAAATGCAACCCATTAATATAATCCTTAATAACAGCAAACTTCTCATATATAGTGTAGTTGGGAAATTCAAAATGGTAATAGGACTATCATCTTTGAGTGCAATAATAACAATTTCATTCTTAACATAAGTAAGCATAGGAAGTTCATCTCCATAAGCATAATTCATATAGGCATCTTGGTCACAAGCATAGCAAGCATCAAGTTCATCAAAAAGGGATACTTCAAATGAATCCAAGGGATCATAACAGTCATCCTAGTATTCATCCTTCGGTAGTCACGACGGGAAATTAAACAATGTATGAGTTTAAGAGTTACTCGCATTAGAAGGTGGGCACGGGTAGCTAATCCGCTCTTCCTCCTTTTGTTCTTCGCTCTCCTCATCATCTTTTTCATCAAATGAGCTCACAGTTTCATCAATTTCTTCTTCCATAGATTCCTCCAAAATATTAGTCTCTTCTTGGATAGTGGAGACTTTCTCAATAAATACATCAATATCGAAATTTTATTTATAATTCTCATAGCAATATTTAAGTATAGCAAAATTTTCAGGTCTATAAACATCATCATGATAATCTTCATACTTTTCAAACAGAGATTCAATTTCATAAGCACCCTTAAAAGCAACAAGTTCTTTTATTCGTTCCACATCATAGGCTACTACTAGCATAAGAAGCCAAAGTTTCATTATCATTAAATTCACATGAAAAGGAAGGTGTTTAATCTTCATCCTAGAGCAACCAGTATAATCATATCTCAAGCATAAATTCCAAGCATACCATTGCAAATAATCAATATGATCCCATAAGAGTTTCCCTTTTTTGAATCAAGCGATAATCCCTAAAGTATTCACGTTGATCCAACGTGTCTCCCATTATCAAGTTGAACATGGTTTTCTCAGGATTATCAAAGTAGTGTTTCATATTTTTCACATAACGAGCATCGAGGGTTTTAGGAGGTTCCCCATCTCCATGAGTAGTAAGTACAACTATTTTTTTTGGTATTTCGTGTTCCATATCCATAACTAAAGATAGAGAACAACTTAGAACATAAAATATAAAAAAATGCTTAGTGATAAAGCAAACAAGCACACATGAGAATATTAACCCCACGCTATTGCTCCCCGACAATGACGCTAGAAAAAGGTCTTGACAACCCACAAGTATAGGGGATCGTTTGTAGCCTTTTTGATAAATAAGAGTGTCGAACCCAAGGAGGAGCTAAAGGTAGAACAAATATTCCCTCAAGTTCTATCGACCACCGATACAACTCTAAGCACACTTAACGTTTGCTTTACCTAGAACAAGATTAAAACTAGAAGTGCTTTGCGAGAATAAAACTACGAATAAATTGCAAGATAATAAACTTATTTGTTTAGTAGAAAGATATTGTCACACAAGAAAGTCATTTGTCCCTAGGCAGTCGATAACTAGACTGGTAATCATTATTGCAATTTTATATGAGGGAGAGGCATGAGCGAACATACTTTCTGTACTTGGATCATATGCACTTATGATTGGAACTCTAGCAAGCATCCGCAACTAACAAAGATCATTAAGGTAAAACCCAACCATAGAATTAAGTATCAAGTCCTCTTTGTCCCATACGCAACAGCCCCCTTACTCGGGCGAAAGTTTCTGTCACTCTAGCCACCCACCGTAAGTGAATCATGAATGTATTGCAACACCCTAAAGAGGGGATCCCTCACGTTGGCACGACACGGAGGGCACCATAGGAGAAAAACAAATAAAATATACAACTCAAACCAATCACGATCATCAATTAACCCATAGGACAAAACAAATCTACTCAAAAATCATAGGATAACCACATATCATTGGATAATAATATATAGTGTTGAGCACCATGTTTAAGTAGAGAATTGCAGCGGGAATAGAGAGGTTACACCGCTGCATAGAGGGTGAGAAAGTTGGTGTTGACAGTAGCAAGGTTGTTGATGTAGATGACCGTCATGATCCTTGCCCCGACGTCACTCCAGCGCCACCGGGAGAGAGGGGGAGAGAGCCCTCCTCCTCCTTCTTCTTCCTTGGCCTCCCCTCTAGATGGGAGGAGAGTTCCCTCTCTGGTCCATGGTCTCCATGGTGGCGAAGGGGCGGGAGCCCCTCCGAGATTGGATCTATCTCTTTGTTCTCTTCTGTTTCACGTTCATGTTTTCTGGCCGAAAACCGTTTCTTAAATTCCACACATCCGTAACTCCACTGAAATTTTAACATGGTTTTTTTCCGGATATAAGCTTCCTTGCCCCCGAAGAAGAGCCCCAACCGACTTACAGGGTGCCCACTAGGCACCACCACGCGCTAGGGGGCAGGCACGCCCTGGTGGTTAGTGGAGGCCATGGGCCTCCATTTGAGTTGATTCCACCTCCCAAAAATCACATATATTCCAAAATAATTCACTGTAAAAATTTTACCGCGTTTGGAATTCGTTTGATATGGATATTCTGCAAAACAAAAAACATGCAACAAACAGGAACTGCCGCTGGCACTGGATCAATATGTTAGTCCAATAAATCATATAAATTGTTGCCAAAAGTATGCGAAAGTTGTATAATATTGGCATGGAACAATAAAAAATTATAGATACGACGGAGACGTGTCACTTATGCATGTTACATGTTCTTTCAAAGCTTTACTTACAAGTCTTCAATATCATCTACTTGAAGCTTTGATGTATGTTGTCATCAATTACCCAAAAAAGGGGGAGATTGAAAGCACAACTGCTCCCTAGGTGATTTTGGTAATTAATGTCAACATATCCTTTGTTGGACAAATAGTTTTTTCTAGTATATTTCAGATAAGTGATAACCCACAAGTATAGGGGATCACAACAGTTTTCAGGGGTAGAGTATTTGAGCCAAGTTTATAGATTGGAACAAGGGGAGCCAAAGAATATTTGCAAGTATTAGCAGTTCAATTGTCAATTCAACCACCCCTGGAGATTAAATATCTGCAGCACAGTGATGAGTAGCAAAGTAATATGATGGTTTTGATAGCAGTGGTAACAGTATTAGTAACAGTAATAGTGATAGCAATGGTTTTGTAGCAAGTCTAACGGTGAGAGCAGCAATAGTAACTTAGCAAGAACAATATGTGGAAAACTCGTAGGCATTGGATCAGTGAATTCGTTGGATGATATTCATCATATAACACTCATAACATAGGGCGATACAAATGTAGCTCTAGTTCATAAATATAATGTAGGCATGTATTCTGTAAATAGTCATACGTGCTTATGGAAAAAGAACTTTCATTCAAATCATGCAAATTAGAGTCCAAAACAAGAGCAAAAGCGTTAAGAAAAGTAGATACGATGGAGACGTATCAACTCCCCCAAGCTTTAACCTTTGCTTGTCCTCATGCAATTCAGTTGACAAACTGAAAGTGGTAAAGAAAAAAATTATGAACTCTTTTGTTCTTGTTTACATAAATAAGCTTAAGTAGCACACATGTTTTCAGCAAAAATTATGACTAACCATGTCAACAATAACTCTTACAAATTATATTAACTCATATCAATGACATAAACAACTAGCGAGCAATAATAAAATATCTCAAATGACAACACTTTGTCCAAACAACCATGATATAATATGACAACAGTGGTATCTCGCTAGCCCTTTCTGAGACCGCAAAACATAAATGCAGAGCACCTCCAAACTTCAAGCAACGACTAAACATTGTAATTCATGGTAGAAAAGATCCAGTCATGATGCGTCCAACATTAACTATACATAATGCATGAGGATGACAATAGTGCTCTCAGGTCTGGCGCTTGTTTGAGAAGGTGATGACTCAACATAAAATTAAATAGATAGTCCCTTCGCAGAGGGAAGTAGGGATTTGCAGAGGTGCTAGAGCTCAAAGCTTAAAACAGAGATAAATATAATTTTGGGAGGTACACCCTTCCTGCCAACGTTACGATGAAGAGTTATCAATATCTTCCATGCTAAACACATTAGCGGCGGTTCCCAAGCGATAAAAGTAAAGGTTTACTCCCCCTACACCAACAAACAGACTCCACGGCTAGCCGTATCCAGTGGTACTGTCCATACCAACAACAGTCCTGGGGAGTTTTGTTTAATTATTTGCATTTTTTATTTCGTGACTGGGCATCCCTATTACTGCCCCTCTCGTGCAAGGACGAGTGAATAAACACTCATCATGAGAATAACCCACTTAGCATGGAAGATACTGATCGCCCCCTGTTGCTCCATGAGCGGTCCAGGCATACAAAACAGATGTCCATTTAAAATTTTAGAGGTGGCACATGCAAATTTACTTGGAACGGCAGGGTAATACCGCATATAGGTAGATATAGTGGACTGGAATAACTTGGGTTTAAGGGTTTTGATGCACAAGCAGTATTCTCGCTTAGTACAGGCGAAGGCTAGCAAATAGGTTGAGAAGTGGCCAGCTAGAGAGCGGAAACGGTCATGAACATGTGTTATGCATAATCAACATTGAATACTAGCATGAGTAGGATATGAGCACCATTGACATAAATATCGTAGAGGTTATGTTGGTTTTGATTCAACTACATGTGTGAACATGTGCCAAGTCAAGCCACTTGAAACATTCAGAGGAGGATACCATATCATCATACTACATCACAATCATTTTAATGCATGTTGATACACAAGATAAATCATTATCCACTCCTAGCTACTTAATTAGCATGGCATGAGCAACTATAATCTCTAATTGTATTGCAAACATGTTTGATCATAATATGCTGAATCATGGATACTAGGTTAAACATATTTACAAAAAAACAAAACAAGTTGAGTTCATACCCGCTTCTCCCTGCCACAGTCACTTCATCAAACATCGTCATTATTGCCTTTCACTTGCACGACCAAATGGTATGAAAATAATAATAGTGCAAGAGTGCCATGGACTAAGCTGGAATCTGCAAAAAAAATTATTCAAAAGGAGAAGACAAAGTAATTTAGCCTCTTGTTAGATCAACAATAATACATATGAGAGCCATTCAACATTTTCATCGTGGTCTTCTCCTTACGAATCAATGAAAAGAAAAGAATTTCAGAGAAACACACTAAAATATTTTTGGAGTTTTTAGTTTTTTCTTGAAGAAAGCGAAATTAAAGAAGGGAAAACAAAAACAAGGAAAACTATTTACATGGGAAAGCTCCCAACAAGCAAAACAAGAATATAGAAATCTTTTTGGATTTTCTTTTAACAGTACAACTAATTAAACTAGAAAGAAAAACCAAAAGAAACAAGAAATATTTTTGGATTTTCTCAAAAAAATTCAAACACACAAGAAGAAGGCGAGAAAATAAATCTAACATGGATAATACAAATGAAAAGTGTGAACACCGACAACTAGAATGAAATGTGTGAACGTGAATATAATGTCGGTGGAAATACGTACTCCCTCAAGCTTAGGCTTTTGGCCTAGCTTGGTAATCACTATCCGTAGTAGCCTTCCGGTCCCATGTAGAAGTGTTGTGGTGGCAGCACCTAAGCGTCCCACTCCTGGGTCTCCTCCTCTACCGTTGCCTGGTTGTTTCGGTAGGAAATGATGTCCTCTGGCATGACCTTGTATCCGCCACTGGCAATAGAATCAAACAAAGCAGGTGCATGAAATGGAATAATATCACGGGAATCCACGCTAAAAACCAGGTTGTAATGAATATTATGAAGAGAGTCAGCATCATCAGTAAACTGGTGAGCCACCATCGCCTGGTGATCTAGATAAGCTCGGGGCAAAGGATAATCATGTTGGCGTATCTAAATGTTAAAGTGACTCGCTAGGCGAGTGGAATACCCCCATGAATTTTTCCCTTAGTTCTGTTAAGGTGCAGACGACGTGCAATAATAGCCCCTAGGCTAAAGGTGTGATCATTGTGTAGTGCACGGCGTAAAATGGCGAAGTCGGGGGCACTGAGTGCACCAACCTTTTCCCTAGCAGTCAAACACTTCGCTATGAATAAAGCAAAGTAATGCATAGAAGGAAACTGCAAACTAGTGGCGGTGACATACAACACGCCTGTCTCATCCCCCACTGTCAGAGTGCGGTAAAAGTCCTCAAACTCTGCAGGTCTAGGCTCTCTTAATTCCCCATCAAAAGGGATTAAACATATATCACAAAAGTCAGTGAGCGGTGTCTGACGTGTTTCAGCGTATAAATTAAACTGCACCTCAGGGGGATTATTCCTACTCAGAAAATGAAAAAATTTCACAAAGGAATTTGTAAGGAGATGGTGTTGGTCACACTCAGCTGCGAGGAAGCCGGTCAGCCCAGCATTTGCAACGAATTGGGTGAACTCTTGATGGAACCCGGCCTCCTCCATGAAGGCATTATGCGGCCATTCGCACGGCCGCACCTCCGCCGTTCTTGGAGTGTTGAGGTCATTGTCTGATGCTTCCCCAATGACTCCCTTAGCATTCTTCTTGGAAGAGAACTTCCTAAAGAAACTCATCTTATTCCTATAAATAAAATTTTGAAAATTTTAGTCCACAAAAATTTTGTCAACAAAACTTCATAAGATTGATAGCAACTACTCATATGGATGCCTAGATGCCATAACAAGCATTCAAACTACTTAGAACTCTAAGAATTCAACATGAAAGCACATCTACAGCAGCACCAAGAGTACCTAATTATTCAAAATATAAACCAATAGGCAAAAACTAATTGGAGCAATGGAGGAGTCACATACCAAGTAGCAATTCCCCAAAACAGTTTCGGAAATGGACCTTCGAGCAAAGAGATCAAAATCCGCAGGTTTGAGAGCAAGAACACGAGAGAGAGAGAGAGAGAGAGAGAGCTATGGTGATTTCTTCTGGAGGTAAGATATGACATGAGCTAAAGAGGTAAGTTAGGGGACCCACGTGGGACCACAACCCACCAGGGTGCGCATGGGGTTGCTGGCGCGCCCTGGTGTCTTGTGGTCACCAGGGCACCCCTCTGATCTTATTTGCACCAAAAATTCAGAAATAGAATCATATTTAACATTTAGGGCATTCTGAGCACTTTCATTTTTGACCATTTTTTATTGCACGAAAAATTCAGAAAATAGACTAAACATAGCATTTTATTTTATTTAACTAAGAAAAACAGAAAACAAAAGGTGGGAGCAGAAGGTTGTGCTCACTAAATTCATCAACTTCATACCACTCAAAAATGATCCATTAATAAGGTTGATCAAGTCTTATTAACAACCACTTTCGATTAGCATGAAACCGAAGAACTTTCGATATGCATGTCCCCAACAATAAGTATTTCATATTTCTTCTTGGCAGTAAGTAGAGGTAGTCGAAAACTTCCAATAGTAATTGTCGGAGACTTTTCAATAACATTAATACGATTCACTTGGAATTGTTTCTTAGGAAAGTGCATTGTATGCTCATTACCATTGATATGAAAAGTGATCTTGTTTTTATTGCAATCAATAACAGCCCCTACAGTATTCAAAAAGTGTCTACCAAGGATAATCGACATGTTGTCGACCTCGGGCATCTCAAGTATAACGAAGTCTGTTAAGATAGTAACATTTGCAACAACAAGGGGTACATCCTCACAAAACCGATAGGTATGGCAGTTGATTTATCAGCCATTTCAAAGATATTTCAGTAGGTGTGATTTTATTCAAACAAGTATTTTATATAAAGAGAAAGGCATAACACTAACACCAGCTCCTAAATCACACAAAGCAGTTTTGACATAATTTCTTTTGATGGAGCACGGTATAGTTGGCATTCCTGGATCTTCAAGTTTTTTAGGTACTCTGTCCTTAAAAGAATAATTAGCAAGCATGGTGGGGATTTCAGCATCGGGTATCTTTCTCTTATTAGTGATGATGTCTTTCATGTATTTTGCATAAGGGGCCATCTTTAAAATATCAGTCAAGCGAGTGCGCAAAAAGACTGGCCTACGCATTTCAGCAAAGCGTTCAAACTCTTCATCATCATTTTTCTTAGTTGGTTTAGGTGGAAAGGGCATGGATTTTTGAACCCATGGTTCTCTTTCTTTCCCATGTTTTCTAGGAACAAAGTCTCTTTTATCAGATCTTTTATTCTTAGGTTGTGGGTTATTAAGATCAACAACATGTTCTATCTGAGCATAATTATCTGGTTATTTATCATTGTCTGGTTGGGTGTCTTCATGAACATCATCATTATATTTTTCATTATCACTAGATAAATGTTCATTGCCAGATTGAGTTTTATTATCTGAGATAGAGACATCATTATTATCTTCAGGAGGTTTTTCTATTTCAGGTTCACTAGAGGTGTGCAAAGTCCTATAAATTTTCTTTTTATTTTTATTTTTAGAAGGACTACGTACATCAGCATTAATTCTTTGATATTCTTGTTCAATTCTTTATGGGTGCCCCTCGGGATAAAGTGGTTCCCAAGTCAATTTACCTCCTCTAGTTGCTACTCTAACAGCAAAATCATTCATATTATTATTCATTTCATTAAGCAATTCTCTTTGATATTTAGCAACTTGTTCTAACTGAGTTTGAACCATAGAAACATGTTTTTCTACACCTCTTACATCATTAGTAATCCTAAATAACAAGTCACTCAAGCGAGCAATCATTTATATTTTAATTGTTTCATAACATTTGCATTGAAGTGATCTTGTTTTATGATGCACCTATCGAATTCATATAGGCATTGACTAGGATGTTTATTGTAAGGGATGTCGCTTTCATCAAACGTTATAAAACAATTTACCTCTACCACCTGTGGAGGTGGTGTAACAAGTCCATGTACTTCTTCAATAGGTGGTAAATTCTTAACATCTTCAGCTTTAATACCCTTTTCCTTCATACATTTATTTGCCTCTTGCGTATCTTCACGACTGAGAAATAATATACCCCTCTTCTTTGGAGTGGATTTAGGTGGTTTAGGGAGAATCCAATCATAATAATTCTTCAATATATTATTCAATAATTCTCCAGCTTGTTCAACACTTTGTTCCCTGAAAACACAACTAGCACAACTACCTAGGAAGACCCTAGAAGCTCGGGTTAGTCCATTATAGAAGATATCAAGTATTTCATTTTTCTGAAGAGGGTGATCAGGCAAAGCATTAAGCAATTGGACAAGCCTCCTCCAAGCTTGTGGGAGAATCTCTTCTTCAATTTGAACAAAGTTGGATATTTCCTGTAAGGCAGCTTGTTTCTTATGAGCAGGAAAATATTTTTCAGAGAAGTAGTAAATCATATCATAGGGACTACGCACACAACCAGGAGCAAGAGTATTGTACCATACTTTAGCACCACCCTTTAATGAGAATGGAAATAACTTGAGAATATAGTAATAACGAATTTTCTCATCATGAGCAAATAGGGTGGCTATATCATTTAATTTAGTAAGATGTACCACTACAGTTTCAGTTTCATAGCCATGACAAGGATCTGATTCAACCAAAGTAATTAACTCTGGGTCGACAGAGAATTCATAATCCTTATCGGTAACAAAGATAGGTGAAGTAGCAAACTTAGGATCACATTTAATTCTAGCATTCAAAGAATTTTCTTTTAGTTTGCATAGTAATTTCTTAAGATCATCCCTATCATTGCAAGCAAGAAAGTCTCTAGCAATCTCCTCATCCATAACATAACCTTCAGGTATCTTAGGCATTTCAAGTCTAGGAGAGTTAGGTCTAATAGGTGTTTCAAGATTTTCAGTTTCAAGTACTTCACCAGTTTCAGTATTCTCAATATCTTTAGCTCTAGCACTTTGTTCATCAAGAAATTCACCTAGTGGCACACTATCATCAAGTAAGTACTAGCATCATCATGAGTATCATTCATAGAAGAAGCAGCAGCATCAAATACTTGCAACATATCAGGATTAATAGCATGTGGTGGTGTTGCAAGTTTACTCAAAACAGAAGGTGAATCAAGTGCATAGTATGATGGCAGTTCCTTACCTCCCCTTGTCCTAGAGGGAACGATCTTGTTTTTGGTATCTTTCAGATTCTTCATAGTGATAGATATATAATAATCCCAGGTGACTCAACAAATATAGCTACGCTCCCCAGCAACGGCGCCAGACAAAGGTCTTGATAACCCACAAGTATAGGGGATCGCAACAATTTTCTAGGGTAGAGTATTCAACCCAAATTTATAGCTTTGACACAAGGGGAGCCAAAGAATATTTGCAAGTATTAACAGTTGAGTTGTCAATTCAAACACACATGGAGATTATGTGTAGCACAGTGATCAGTAGCAAAGTAATATGATGGTTTTGATAGCAATGGTAATAGTAGTAGTAATGGTAACAGTGATAGCAATGGTTTTGTAGCAAGTGTAACAGTGACACCGGCAATAGTAACTTAGCAAGAACAATATGTGGAAAGCTCGTAGGCATTGGATCGGTGAATTCATTGGATGATATTCATCATATAACAGTCATAACCTAGGGCGATACAAAACTAGCTCCAATTCATAAATATAATGTAGGCATGTATTTCGTAAATAGTCATACGTGCTTACGGAAAAGAACTTGCATGACATCTTTTTTCCTACCCTCTTGTGGCAGCGGGGTCCGTAAGGAAACTAAGGGACATTAAGGCCTCCTTTTAATAGAGAACCGGAACAAAGCATTAGCACATGGTGAATACATGAACTCCTCAAACTACGATCATCACCGGAAAGTATCATAATTACTGTCACACTGGGGTTTACGGATCATAACACGTAATAGGTGAATATGACTTGCAAGATCGGATCTAGAACCTAGATATAATGGTGAAAACATAAACGGTTCAGATAAAAATCATGGCACTCGGGCCCTAGTACAAGCATTAAGCATAGCAAAGTCATAACAACATCAATCTCAGAACATAGTGGATACTAGGGATCAGGACCTAACAAAACTAACTCGATTACATGATGAATCTTATCCAACTCCTCACCGACCAGCGAGCCTACGAAGGAATTACTCACTCTTGGTGGGGAGCATCATGGAATTGGTGATGAAGGAGGGTTGGTGATGACGAAGACTGAAGATTCCCCTCTCGGGAGCCTCGAACGGGATCCAGATCTGGCCTCCCGATGAAGAACAGGAGGTGGCGGTGGCTTTGTATCATGAAACGCGATGAAACTTCCTCTCATATTTTTTCTCCGAAAATAGGTATTTATGGAGTTGGAATTAGTGTCAGGGGGCCATGAGGAGACCACAACCCACCAGGGCGCGCTAGAGGGGGCGCCCTAGTGTATCTTGGCCAGCCAGGTCACCCTCTCCGGTGGTTCTTGGTTCCAGTATTTTTTATATATTCTGAAATAAATCTCCAAAAAGGTTTTGTCCGAATCCCAGAACTTTTATTTTTGCAAAAAACAACACCATGGTAGTTCTGCTGAAAACAACATCAGTCCGGGTTAGTTGCATTCAAATCATGCAAATTAGAGTCCAAAATAAGAGCCAAGGCGTTAGGAAAAGTAGATACGATGGAGACATATATATAAGTTCAACAGTTGAGTGGCAATGACAAGAGGATGTGGAACCCTTCAAAATGCTAAGGACAAAGATTTGCAAAAGCTCAAGACTCTTCATTTCTATTTAAGTGACCCAAGATCACATTGAGTCCATAGGAAAGCCAATACTATTAAAAGGGGATGAGGTGTTGCTTAATGGTCTACTTGCTCAAAATGCTTAGTGATATTGCTCCAAAACCCTCAGCCACTTTCTCCATCCAAATATGTCCAAATCCTAATTCCAAACTCGGCCCCACTGGTTCTTTCTACCTGGAGCCACCGAGTTCATTTGACATAGCCACCGCCAGAGACCCTAATGGTTTGGTCACACCGATACGGATCTCGGTCCCACTGAGATGGCCTTGCCATTGCTCAGTGATCTGTTGCATTATCTTCGCCCCACCGAGTTGTTGCAATCGGCCTCCCCGAGTTGGCTTGACAGATTCTCTGTTGCTTATTGCTTCACTTCGATCTCACCGAGTTGATGCAATCGGCGCCACCGAGATGAATTTTGCCCTAATCCCTAGCACATCAGTCCCACCGAGTTATTCCAGTCGGTCCCACCGATATTCCTAACATTCATATTTTTGAACAGGTTGGTGCCACCGAGTTTCCTAATGGGTGCCACCGAGTTTCCTAATGGGTGCCACCGAGATGAGTCAAAAGTGTGTAACGCTTCGATTTTGTGTGTAGGCTATATATACCCCTCCACCCATTTTTCCTCATTGAGGAAAGCCATCAGAACATGCCTACACTTCCACCATTCATTTGCTGAGAGAGAACCACCTATTCATGTGTTGAGATCAAGAGATTCCATTCCAACCATTTAAACCTTGATCTCTAGCCTTCCCTAAGTTGCTTTCCACTCAAATCCCTCTTCCACCACAGCCAAATCTGTGAGAGAGAGTTGAGTGTTGGGGAGACTATCATTTTAAGCACAAGAGCAAGGAGTTCATCATCAATGCACCGTCTATTACCTTTTAGAGAGTGGTGTCTCTTAGATTGGTTAGGTGTCGCTTGGAAGCCTCCGTCGTGATGTGGAGTTGAACCAAGAAGTTTGTAAGGGCAAGGAGATCACCTACTTCGTGAAGATCTACCCGAGTGAGGCAAGTCCTTCTTGGACGATGGCCATGGTGGGATACACAAGGTTGCTTCTTCGTGGACCCTTCGTGAGTGGAGCCCCACGTGGACTCATGCAGCCGTTACCCTTCGTGGGTTGAAGTCTCCATGAACGTGGACGTACGATAGCACCACCTATCAGAACCATGCCAAAAATTCTCCACGTCTCCATTGCGATTGCACTCTCCAATCCCATCCCTTTACATTCTTGCAAATTGTATGCTTTACCTTTTCCGCTTCCTATACTCTTGTCATGCTTGCTTGAGATGTATTGTGTGTTCTTTAACATGTGCTAAACTCAACCTTAACTTGAAGAAATTAAAAACTGCCACTTTTGCTTGTTAAGGGTCTAATCACCCCCCACTCTAGACCCCTCTTCTCGATCCTTTCAGACTCCCGGAAAGCTCCCCAAGTTTGTCTCCGGTTTGCAGGAAAGAGTACGTCCAGACCACTGTTCAAGAAATCTTCCAATTCACCGATTAATCTTCCGATTTATCGCTAATCGGGGGGTGACCGATAAGATTATGCCTTATCTTTGCCGTTTATCTTTTGGACCGATTCATCGCTCTGACAAGCGATTTATCGGGAATCTACCGATAAATCAGACCTATTCATAGCACTATGTTTGCAAAAACCATGTTTATTTATGTTTTGTGGACCTTGTTACGGAATATGTACTATTGTCCTATTTTGTTTGTCATTATACGAGGATTCAAAGGCTAGAAATCAAGGTAACACTACTGTCAAATATTGTTTTGGTGTTGAATATAGCGTATTTTAGTGTTGGGAACCTAAGATTTGCAAAAAAATATCCGATTAATAGTAGACCGATAAAATCGATTAATCAGCCGATTTTCGATTAATCTCTAATCCCTAGCTGACCGAGACGATAACGGTAAGCGATATCCTCAACATTGGTCCAGACCGTGTCGTGGACTGATACAACACCGCATTGGATGGCTTTTGCAGTCCGAACAACGCGGTACGAACGGACGCGAGAGGTTTAAGGGTCAGCATTGGAGATGCCCTTAGCTTGACCACATCAAGACACGTCGTCAGTTCATTTTTGCCACACGATGCAAAGATGCTTCCCTAGGAGGCCAACACAAATAGGGCGTGTTTGGTTGCCGTTCCACGCCAGCCTGGCTCAATGAATCCTGCCTTAGTAGAAATAGCCTAAAAACTAACATCTACAACTTGTTTGGCTGCCTACATCTTGCTTGCCTGCATTAGGGGATAGCTTAGCGCATGTTGTTTGGTTGCCTGTATTGTCTCAAATCACACATAAGCACACTGTTTGGTTGCACACAAAGTGCAAGGTGTGCTAACCTTGTACCCTATGTGGTGAGGTTACCTTACACATGAGCACAACTACCACACCAACACCAGAACACTGCAATGGCCATGAACTGCACGATGATGATCAAAGTCTTCACCCCAAAGTGTGGCGCCATCTTCCCAACTTCAACCTTACATGCCTACTTTTGCACAAACTTGGCGTAAGCATCTTCTGCTGCCTGCCTAGTCTTAAACCCTCTATGGCTGCTGTCGTTGTACCCCGAAACTTGTTGGTTGAAAGCTTCCCATGAACTGTAAACCCCTGGTGCCCTCCCGAGAACACCGCATACCACTTGTCCTAGCAGTGCACAAGGAGCAATATTTGAAGCAGCAAGCAATGGAGCAATCAAGAAGCAAGCAATGGATCACACAAACAACAAGCAATGTAGCAGAAGAGAACTAATATGCATGCATGATGATATGGCATAGCAAGTTCAACCTAACACTACTATGGTGTCATCCTACCACCACCACATTCAAAAGAGGGTGTCATCCTACCACCGCAAGTTTGTGATCACCCCGAGGATCACAGTGAGGGGTTAATATGTTAGGGAACGTAGTAATTTCAAAAAAATTCCTACGCACATGCAAGATCATGGTGATGCATAGCAACGAGAGGGGAGAGTGTTGTCCACGTACCCTCGTAGACCGAAAGCGGAAGCGTTAACACAACGCGGTTGATGTAGTCGTACGTCTTCATGATCCGACCGATCAAGTACCGAATGCACGGCACCTCCGAGTTCAGCACACGTTCAGCTCGATGACATCCCTCGAACTCCGATCCAGCCGAGTGTTGAGGGAGAGTTTCGTCAGCACGACGGCGTGGTGACGATGATGATGTTCTACCGACGCAGGGCTTCGCCTAAGCACCGCTACGATATTATCGAGGTGTAATATGGTGGAGGGGGGCACCGCACACGGCTAAAAAGATCGTTCATCAATTGTGTGTCTAGAGGTGCCCCCCTGCCCCCGTATATAAAGGAGCAAGGGGGAGGCCGCCGGCCAAGGAGGAGAGGCGCGCCAGGAGGAGTCCTACTCCTACCGGGAGTAGGACTCCCCCCCCCCTTTTCCATGTTGGACTAGGAGAGGAAGGGGGAAAAGGTGGAGGGGAGGAAGGAAGGGGGGCGCCGCCCCCCTCTCCTTGTCCTATTCGGACTGGGGGGAGGGGCGCGCGGCCCTGCCCTGGCCTCCTCTCCTCTCTTCCACCTAGGCCCAATAAGGCCCATTAAGTTACCGGGGGGTTCCGGTAACCTCCCAGTACTCCGGAAAAATCCCGATTTCACCCGGAACACTTCCGATGTCCAAACATAGGCTTCCAATATATCAATCTTTATTTCTCGGCCATTTCGAGACTCTTCGTCATGTCCGTGATCACATCCGGCACTCCGAACAACCTTCGGTACATCAAAACATATAAACTCATAATATAAATGTCATCGTAACGTTAAGCGTGCGGACCCTATGGGTTCAAGAACTATGTAGACATGACCGAGACACCTCTCCGGTCAATAACCAATAGCGGAACCTGGATGCTCATATTGGTTCCCACATATTCTACGAAGATCTTTATCGGTCAGACCGCATAACAACATACGTTGTTCCCTTTATCATCGGTATGTTACTTGCCCGAGATTCGATCGTCGGTATCTCGATACCTAGTTCAATCTCGTTACCAGCAAGTCTCTTTACTCGTTCCGTAATACATCATCCCGCAACTAACTCATTAGTTACAATGCTTGCAAGGCTTATAGTGATGTGTATTACTGAGTGGGCCCAAAGATACCTCTCCGACAATCGGATTGACAAATCCTAATCTCGAAATACGCCAACCCAACAAGTACCTTTGGAGACACCTGTAGAGCACCTTTATAATCACCCAGTTACGTTGTGACGTTTGGTAGCACACAAAGTGTTCCTGCGGTAAACGGGAGTTGCATAATCTCATAGTCATAGGAACATGTATAAGTCATGAAGAAAGCAATAGCAACATACTAAACGATCGAGTGCTAAGCTAACGGAATGGGTCAAGTCAATCACATCATTCTCCTAATGATGTGATCCCGTTAATCAAATGACAACTCATGTCTATGGCTAGGAAACATAACCATCTTTGATCAACGAGCTAGTCAAGTAGAGGCATACTAGTGACACTCTGTTTGTTTATGTATTCACACAAGTATTATGTTTCCGGTTAATACAATTCTAGCATGAATAATAAACATTTATCATGATATAAGGAAATAAATAATAACTTTATTATTGCCTCTAGGGCATATTTCCTTCAGTCTCCCACTTGCACTAGAGTCAATAATCTAGATTACACAGTAATGATTCTTACACCCATGGAGTCTTGGTGCTGATCATGTTTTGCTCGTGGAAGAGGCTTAGTCAACGGGTCTGCAACATTCAGATCCGTATGTATCTTGCAAATTTCTATGTCTCCCACCTGGACTAAATCCCGGATGGAATTGAAGCGTCTTTTGATGTGCTTGGTTCTCTTGTGAAATATGGATTCCTTTGCTAAGGCAATTGCACCAGTATTGTCATAAAAGATTTTCATTGGTCCCGATGCACTAGGTATGACACCTAGATCGGATATGAACTCCTTCATCCAGACTCCTTCATTTGCTGCTTCCGAAGCAGCTATGTACTCCGCTTCACACGTAGATCCCGCCACGACACTTTGCTTAGAACTGCACCAACTGACAGCTCCACCGTTCAATGTAAACACGTATCCGGATTGCGATTTAGAATCGTCCAGATCAGTGTTAAAGCTTGCATCAACGTAACCATTTACGATGAGCTCTGTGTCACCTCCATAAACGAGAAACATATCCTTAGTCCTTTTCAGGTATTTCAGGATGTTCTTGACCGCTGTCCAGTGATCCACTCCTGGATTACTTTGGTACCTCCCTTGTCAAACTCCTAGTTCAAACTTCAATTAAATTTAAAAGTGGAAAATAAAAGTTTTCAAAAATTCAAACAAAAATGTTCAGTGGGTGCTAAATAATACACTGGTAATTATGGTGGAGGAAACACATTTTTATAAAATACCTAATTACTTTTAAAAGAAATAAAACAGAAAAGAAAATAAACAAATAAAAGGAAAACAGAAAACAGATCACAGAAAAAAAAAAAAAAGGAAAAGCCCTTTCCCCCCCCCCCACTAGACCCGTGGCCCGTCTGGACCGAACCCCGGCCCAAACTGGGCCGCCACCCGCGCCCCGACCCCGGCCCAGCCCAACTCACCCCCGCGTCCCCTTCCTGTTCCCCCGACCGGGTCGGAACAGGGGCGCGCTGCCGCCCGACCACCTCGCCGGCACCGACGCCAGAGGGGATAAGGGCGCCAGCCCCCGCACCTCCTCGGGTCTCTCTCCCACTCACCCCGCTCACTCTCGGCCCCTGCGCCTCCCTCATCCCCTCTCCTTCGCGCCGCTCCGTGCTCCCCCCCCATCATCCCGAGCGCCTCCGTCGCCGTCCGCCGTCGCAACCGCGGCAACCAACCTCGCCTCGCCTCGCCAACCTGTCCAGCAGCTCCGCCGTCGTCGGCTTCCTCGTCCCCGTCCACGAACGCAAGCCGGGGAGCACCGCAGGCAGCGGATCGAGCCGCCCCCTTCCGCCTCGGGCGTCGGTGACCGCCGTCGTCTCCGGCCACCTCTGCGCTCCTAAGCTGTCGCAGGCTTTACGTAGCCGCTCGGTGAGCTCCTCCCTCCCTCCATTCTCCTCCTCGCACTGCGTGAGCCTCCCTAGCTAGCTCGTCGCCGTTGCTTTGAGCTCGCCGCCGCATATCACCTCGCCGCCGTGGCTACCGTGGCCTGAGCTCGCGTCCGAGCTCGTAGTCAAACTCCTGGAGCTCCCAGGAGCCCAACGAGCCCACGCCCGTGCCTCCCCGTGCCTCCTAGCATAGCCTCCGTTGAGCGCCCGAACGCGCTGCCGCCTGCGCTCGTCGCCGGCGTGCCTCCGGTGACCAAATGGTCACGGGCCAGCGCCCGTTGCATTCGCCTCCTAACGCACGTCCCACCTAGCCTCTCCGTTCGCTCGCTAGCATGCTGCGTCGCCCTTTCCTCTGGCGTCCGACTCCGGTCGTCCGCCGATGAGCTCGCCGCGCTCGATTCCGGTCACCCCTGCCGCCACAACCACCACCGTTGGACGCGGCGCAGCCGTAGCTTTCGAACGCGACCAAAAACTCCCTGAACGGTGCCCTGTACGTGGATTCCGGCGAGGTCCCGAGCGCCTCCGCCGTGTTTTCGGTCGCCGGCGTTGCTCCGGCGCCGGCCGCCGACGTGGCACACCTGGGGCCACCCCTGGGTCACTGCCAGTGGCCCCCACGGGCCCCAGTTGACTGGGTTGACCCAGTCAACTGCTGACTGGGCAGGCCCAGTCACTGACATGCGGGCCCCGCCGCAGAAATTAAAAAAATAAAGAAAAAGAAAATGTTTTATAAATAAAAATAATTAGTTTAGCTAAACACTCACTGACATGTGGGGCCCATCCCTCTAATTATACTGTTAGATTAGTTTAATTAAGTATTAGACTAACAGAGGCTGACATGTGGGTCCCACTGGACCCACCTGTCTGGTTTGACTGGTCAGCCGACCTGTTGACTTGCTGACGTCAGCATTGCCTCATGCTGACGTCATAATTCATTTTTCTTAATATAAATAATTCCAGAAATTCAAATAAACTTTGAAAATTCATATCTTTTAAACCGTAACTCGGATGAAAATGTTTTCTATATGAAAGTTGCTCAGAACGACGAGACGAATCCGACTACGCAGTCCGTTCATCCACCGCACCTCCCTAACCTATCGAACTAGCAACTTTCCCCCTCCGATCCGTCTGTCCGAAAACGCGGAACATCGGGCATACCTCCCGGATGTCCCCCCCCTTCACCGGTACCACCTACTGTCGCGTTAGGGCACCCCTAGCACCGCTCATTGTCATGTCACGCATCGTCATGCTTATGTTTGCATTGTATTTACTGTTTCTTCCCCCTCTTCTCTCCGGTAGACTACGAGACCGACACTGCTGCTGCCCAGTTCGACTACGGAGTCGACGACCCCTCCTACTTGCCAGAGCAACCAGGCAAGCCCCCCCCCCTTGATCACCAGATATCGCCTACTCTACTCTCTACTACTTGCATTAGAGTAGTGTAGCATGTTACTACTTTCGATATCCTATTCTGATGCATAGCCTATCCTTGCTAACTACTGTTGTTACCTTTACCTGCAATCCTACATGCTTAGTCTAGGATGCTAGATTTCCATCAGTGGCCCTACATTCTTGTCCGTCTGCTGTGCTATACTATCGGGCCGTGATCACCTGGGCGGTGATCACGGGCATATACTTATATACTATATACATGACACATGTGATGACTAAAGTCGGGTCGGCTCGTAGGAGTACCCGCAAGTGGATCTTTGTGGCGGAGCGACAGGGCAGGTTGAGACCGCCTAGGTGAGAGGTGGGCCTGGCCCTGGTCGGCGTTCGCGGATACTTAACACGCTTAACGAGATCTTGGTATTTGATCTGAGTCTGGCCATTTGGTCTATACGCACTAACCATCTACGTGGGAGTAGTTATGGGTATCCCGACGTCGTGGTATCAGCCGAAGCTCTTTTGACGTCAGCGACTGAGTGGCGCGCGCCGTGTTGGACCGCTTTGACGTAACCGCCGTGATCGTGTGGGTTGCTAGGTCTGCTCGCGGCCGCGTTCGCAACGTGCAGGTGTGCATAGGGCGATGGGCCCAGACCCCTGCGCGCATAGGTTTAGACCGGCGTGCTGACCTCTCTGTTGAGCCTAGGTGGGGCTGCGACGTGTTGATCTTACGAGGCCGGGCATGACCCAGAAAAGTGTGTCCGGCCAATTGGGATCGAGCGTGTTGGGTTATGTGGTGCACCCCTGCAGGGAAGTTTATCTATTCGAATAGCCGTGTCCCTCGGTAAAAGGACGACCCGGAGTTGTACCTTGAGCTTATGACAACTAGAACTGGATACTGAATAAAATACACCCTTCCAAGTGCCAGATACAACCCGGTGATCGCTCTCTAACAGGGCGACGAGGAGGGGATTGCCGGGTAGGATTATGCTATGCGATGCTACTTGGAGGACTTCAATCTACTCTCTTCTACATGCTGCAAGATGGAGATGTCCAGAAGCGTAGTCTTCGACAGGACTAGCTATCCCCCTCTTATTCCGGCATTCTGCAGTTCAGTCCACTGATATGCCTCTTTACACATATACCCATGCATATGTAGTGTAGCTCCTTGCTTGCGAGTACTTTGGATGAGTACTCACGGTTGCTTTTCTCCCTCTTTTCCCCTTTCTATATCGGATTGTCGCAATCAGATGTTGGAGTTCAGGAGCCAGACGCCACCGTCGACGACGACACCTACGACACTGGAGGTGCCTACTACTACGTGCAGGCCGCTGACGACGACCAGGAGTAGTTAGGAGGTCCCAGGCAGGAGGCCTTGCCTTTTCGATCGTTGCTACTTTTGTGCTAGCCTTCTTAAGGCAAACTTGTTTAACTTATGTCTGTACTCAGATATTGTTGCTTCCGCTGACTCGTCTATGATCGAGCACTTGTATTCGAGCCCTCGAGGCCCCTGGCTTGTATTATGATGCTTGTATGACTTATTTATGTTGTAGAGTTGTGTTGTGATATCTTCCCGTGAGTCCCTGATCGTGATCGTACACATTTGCGTGCATGATTAGTGTACGGTCAAATCGGGGGCGTCACAAGTTGGTATCAGAGCCGACTGCCTGTAGGAACCCCCTTCCACACTCCTTGGCCGAAGTCGAGTCTAGTCATTGCAAAACTTTTACTAACATGGCTGTGCGGCTTACGGGCCCACGTCGCCATTGGGTGGTACTAGGATCTTTTACTCCTCGACCTTTACTCTGGGACTCTGAACTCTCTTCTACTCGGGTTAAACGAATTTACTAACTCTAACACTAGGATCCCGTGACCGCGTTCACCCCAAAGATGGATAAGCCATAGTTGTTTCTTAGAATAGTATTTTGAACAATTCACACACTGTCAATTGACTCCTTTGAAACGTCTTTGCTTTCAGATGGAACCCACGAGGCAGGTCGTTCGCCACACGATGGCCATTGGTGCCTCGGGATCACCTGCGGTGCTAGCTGAGATGATGACCTATCTGGGTTATCGCTGGCACCCTGAGTTCACCGTCTACGAGGAGTACCAGGACTTTAACCAGGAGCAGTACCGTGCCATCGTCCACCTCTACTCTCGGGAGTATGACTCCACTACTGTGCTGCACACCGCACATGGTGTTGGTGTGACCATCGATATGGCTGTCCACGATGCTGCCTATGCTGCTCTGACACGTCTTCGTGGAGAGTATCAGGAGTTGGACACCTCCCCTTTCAGGCACATTGCTATCGCCTCTGATGTTGGTGCGGAGGGATACTATACTGCTGCCTACTCCACTGTCACCCGGGAGCCCTTCTACCATCAGCACCTGGTTCTGCATGCTGATGGGCTGGATCGAGCTAACCGAGCTCTTCGCCACGAGATGTACACCACCCGTCAGCACCTTTACCGTGCTCTGACGCTGCTGCACCCCTTTGTCCGATCTGGACAGGTACCGCGTGCTGCGATCTACCCAGCCAGGACCGTGATGCCCCACGGTGTCGGTTGGCCAGAGGTGGGAGGCTACTCTCCCGCACTTGGTTCTCTTCTGCCACCTGAGCGTCGGACTCTACACCTGAGTATCCGCGGGCCCCAGTCTGCTGACGTGGAGGACTATCCGTTGCCTCACTACCAGCTGTCGGGCTACGATTACCTCCACAGTACCTCTTGGGACTGATGTAGGCTTGATTGTAGTATTAGTTTCAGTCGCCGCGAGCCTGTGTGCCGCCTATGATGTTTTAGTCCTTGTACTGAACTCTATGTACTGAACTCTATGCATGACCCCTTTTGTAAGTTATGCCGACTACTATGTAGTAGCTATCGTGCTCCTTTCAATTATGCATGTTTCATCATGAATGATTCTTGTCATTGCCAATTTTCTCAATGCTGAACTACCCCTGTTATATATTAGCAGGATGGTTAGACCAGGTGGTCGTGGTCGTGGTGGCGATGCCCCACCACCACCTGAGTACATGGCTGGTATGATCCAACAGTTTGAACTGAACCGCCAATTCATGGAAAATATGATGGCTCAGTTTCCTCGCCCCAATATGAACCAACAGCCAGCTCAAGTGACTCTTCAAGATTTCATACGCCTCAACCCAACCATCTACCGCAGCTCAACTCAGCCTCTGGATGCTGATGACTGGCTCCGTGACATCACCTATGAGATGGAGTCTGCTGATGTAGCCCCTGCCAGCTATGTCAATTTTGCTTCCTTCTTCTTGAAGGGACCCGCAGCTCAATGGTGGGACAGCCACAGGCGTACTCTGCCAGCTGGAACAATCATCACCTGGCCAGACTTCCAAGCTGCTTTCCGTGCCCGCTTCATTCCTCAGGGAGTCATGGACCGGAAGAAGCGTGAGTTCCGCAACCTCACCCAAGGCAACAAAACCGTCGAAGCTTATCAGCGGGAGTTTCTGGACTTGTCCCGCTATGCTGAAGAAGACATTGCAACTGATGCACGCAGACAGGAGAAGTTCCGTGATGGACTACAAGCTGACATCAAGCTCGCACTTCTAGTGCATGACTTCGCCGATTTCGCCACCTTGGTGAATAAGGCCATCAATGTCGAGACTGGTCTGCAGGAATACCAGAGCTCTCAGAGGCGCAACCGTGACACGGGCTCATCTTCGGGCTCGCCCTCACAGAAGCGTAAGATATGGATCCCGAACAGCATGTATCGTCCAAATGCACCTGCTCCCAGGAAATCTTATGCTGCACCGCGTCTGCCTCCTCCACCATCTAAGCAGTCAAAGCTACCAGCTCCCCCACCTGGGGCTCCTGTTCCCACTCCCGATAATGGTCTGTGCTTCAAGTGTGGTCAACCGGGTCACTTTGCCAGGAACTGCTATCAGAATCAGAATCAACTGGCCCTTCCAGCAGCTGGCCGTGGTAACAACCAGCCCCGCAACAACAATGCTAAGTCTCAAGGTCGTGCTCATGCCAACCACGTTGATCTCAGCGAAGCTCAAGACCAGCCTGCTACTGTGATGGGTACACTCCTCGTAAATTCAGTACCAGCATCCGTTTTATTTGATACAGGAGCATCCCACTCATTCATTTCAGCAGAATTTGCATTCCTGCATGGCATTAATCACGAAGAGATAAACACTCCGCTAGTGGTACACACCCCTGCGGGCCAATGTCAAACCTCTATGGTTAGTCGCGATGTTACTGTTGAAATTGAAGGACTGGAATTTCTTGTCTCTCCCATCGTACTGAAGTCCTGTAGCATTGATCTCATTCTGGGAATGAATTGGTTAACAGCGCATACTGCTTCAATCGTTTTGTCGGGACCCCGATTCCAAGTCACACCGATCTAGCCTGTAACACCTCATATCACTTTGCGGCCTCACGCACGGTACTCCCACGGGTGTCGCCTTACCATGGCCCGGGACCGTTTGCGCCTTTTGGCTCACGTATATGACAGTGTCGCTAGCATCCATATGACAGAGAACCCGGGCCGACATGGCTAGTCGTGAACCCAAAGCGGCACTAACGTATGGGGACAGGCATACATGAATCAACATCGAACGTGTCGGTCAGCAGCGTGCGAATCCGGGCTGTAGTACTGGGCTAACAGGACTCCGGGAACCCGGGCTGTAGCAGGCTAGGCAGGACTCCGGATGTCACCGCGTGACATTTCCCCGAAGGGACAGACACAGGAACGATATGAAACACATGCCGGCCAGTCAAGTGCCCAGAGCAGTAGTGCTGGGCTAGCAGGACTCCGGTGAACCGGGCTGTAGCGGACTACTATGGCTCAAGGAGGCACTAGACTACATTTCCCCATAAGAGAGGCTGCTAAGGATAGACAACTAGATTGTCGGATCCCACACATACCAAGCATTTCAATCATACACACAATATGCTCGATATGTGCAGATACAACATGGCATCACAACAAGACTCTACGACTCAGAGTATTTATTCATTAGGCCCCGAAGAGCCAGATATTACAAACATGGGTCTCATGACCCAACATTCAGAGCATACAAGTCAAAGCACATGCGGAAGCTTAACATGTCTGAGTACAGACATCTACAAAAGAAAAAGGCTGCGAAGCCTGACTATCTACCAGATCCTGCCGAGGGCACAAGATCGTAGCTGAGGTAACAAGCTAAACGTCGAAGTCCACACGGAACTACTAGCGAGACTGACGTCTCTCTGCAAAACATAAAATAGGCAAACGTGAGTACAAATGTACCCAGCAAGACTTACATCAGAACTAGCTACATATGCATTGGTATCAACAAAGGGGGTGGTGGAGTTTAACTGCAGCAAGCCAGCTTTGACTCGGTGGCTATCCTGAACTACGACTGCAAGCAACTCTTTTGAGGTGGCGCACACGAGTCCACATATTCACCATATCAATACACCACTATGGATTCGCTCCCGTCTCCCTACGAGAACGCCATCCATAGCACTCACGCTTATCTTGCGCATTTTAGAGTATCCACTTTCACTTGTCTATGAACTGTTATAGGCAACCCAGAAGTCCTTTTCCGCGGACACGGCTATTCGAATAGATCATATTAACCCTGCAGGGGTGTACTTCGTCACACACGCTCTCGCCACTTACCACCATGTACACGTCGTGTACCTCGGCAACCTTCAAGCGGAAGCCTGGCGAGGGAGTCGGCCACGACCTGACTAACCAGACAAGTCTCTAGTCCAGGTTTATCGCCTATTCGGGTTCCATCCGCAAGGAGATCCGGCCGGGGTGTCGCTCACGGCCCCAAACGATGTGTGCAGGGTTCCCGAGCCCACCATCCGGGTGCCACTCGGTACACCAGGCCACGTGTGCCTAGTCTGTCCCAAGCCCACCTGTACCGGGTGCCACTTGGTAGACTACTAACACTACCTACAAACACCAGAAACTAGTTGCAACTCCTGGACAGAGATCAGGTTGATTAATAAGTCGAGAGAGCTTGGAGCGCCCGGAGCCCAATGTGTGGTAGTAACTGTTCATGGATCACAAACACAGAACTCAGTTCCTGAGGACGGTTTCAATGAGACAACCCACCATGTACTCCTACATGGCCTCTCACCGCTACCTTTACCAAATCGTGTTCACACACTTAGCTCTCACACAGTAGGACATGTTCACAACTTTCCAATTCATTCCCGATGAATCAGACCTGACACAACTCTAAGCAATAGCAGGCATGACAAACAAGCATGAATGAGTAGGCACATTAGGGCTCAAACAACTCCTACTCATGCTAGTGGGATTCATCTATTTACTGTGACAATGACAGGTCATGCAGAGGAAAGGGGTTCAACTACCGCAGCAAGTAGCAGATGAAACGTTGTTGTCCTAATGCAGTAAAAGAGAGCAGGAGCGAGAGAGTGGGATTTTATCGGAATGAGCAAGGGGGGTTTTGCTTGCCTGGCACTTCTGAAGATAGTATAGTTCTTCATCGGTGTCATCGATCGCATCGTCGAAGCAACGTCTACCGAGAGGGGACAAATACCGGCAACAGAGAAGAAATACAATCAATGCAATGCACAACATGATGCATGATCATGACATGGCAATATGTTGTGGATTGGGCTAATGCAACTAGCAGCAAGTTAAATGGAGTTGGCTTGAATCCAAGATTCAAATTCAAACTCCATATGTGATTTCTTAAATGCCATTTAATTGAATTGTCCTAAACAGTAGTCATAAGTTGTTCTAACATGCATGGAAATGGTACAGATGAATAGATTGGATTTTTCTGATCATTTTTCATATATAAATCATTTCATTTGGAGCTACGGTTGAATTTCTGTGAATTTTAGAAGTTTATACTATTTTCTGGAATTTCCTGATTAAAAATAAATCCAGAAAATGTAATACTGCGTCAGCCTGACGTCATCACTGCGTCAGCGAGTCAACGGCTGGTCCAGGTCAAACCTGACCAGTGGAGCCCACTGGTCAGTGACTCAGCTAACTAACCAAATTAGTTAGTGCTAATCTAAGTTAATTAGGGCCTGGGCCCACATGGCAGTGGCTCTAGGGGTGGTTTAGCTGGGTCATTAGTGGCTAATGACGAGCCACGTCATCAGTCGCCGGAGTTTCGCCGGCGATGACCATTTCGCGCGACGGAGATCGTCGGGATCTCGCTATAGCCCACGGTTTGAGGCGGGGTTTGCTCCTACGGATTGCTGGCGCTCCCGCGCATCTAGTGGTGGTAGCAGCAGCAGCTGGGATGGCCGGAGGTGACGGCGGCGAGCGCTTCCGCGGCGGCCGGAGTACGGGCACGCTCGGACACAGCGTTTTGGTGCACGGGAGGATGAGCTGCGGGTTGCTACGGAGCCCTGCGGACTCGCTGAGCACGGGGGTGGGCTCGAATGCTTCGTGGATGCGCTCTAGCTACGACGGTGCCATGGCCGGCGGTGGTGAGCTCTCGGGCTCGGTCGGAAGACGGGGCTAGGGAACGAGAACAGAGGGGGAGAGCGAGGGGGAAGCAACAGGAGCTCACAGTGAACTCTAAGGCGCCGTCGGAGAGGTCGGGGAAGCCCTGACGGTGACGAATCGAACGGGGCGGCGCTCGGAGCAGAGGAAGAAGACAACAGCGATAGCGGCGCTGCGGGGCGCTCCGGCGTCACGTGCGTCGGCGTAGAACTTCATGGATCCGAGGCGGAGCTTGTAGGCTAGTTGGATGGCCGCGGGGATGCTAGTGGCTGCGGTGGTTCACGGCGGCGTGCTCAGGCACGTGAGGGGAAGAGCAATGGAGAGAGACAGAGGAGAGGGAGAAGGTCGGGAGAGAGTGAGAGAGTCCCAGGGGGTGCGTGGCGACGCGGGAGAGATCCAGGGTGACGGGGACGCAGGCAGGCAGGGTGGAGGTGGCCGGGGCGCGTGCCGGCGCGCTGCGTCCACGCGCTCTGCCTACTGGCCTGGGGAGGAAGACGACAGGAAGGAGGAGGTGGGCTGGGCCGAATCTGCTAGGCCACCAGGTAAGTGGGCCTTAGGTAAGTCTCTGCTTCCTTTTTTATTTCTTTCTGTTTTCTATTTTCTGTAATTGGTTCGATTTAGCAAAAATGCCAAACCACTTTGTAAAATGCTCAAAATATTTGTGGCACTTGGGAAATTATTTCCCACGACCCTCAAATGCTTTCAAGATTATTTGGACATTTAAGAGTATTTATAGAATTTAATTGTCCAAATTCAAATACTTATGAATTAACTCCAAAATCCATAAATGTCCTAGAAATGTGTGCATCATTTTTGGGAGAAGTTTTCACCCATTCCAAAATTGATGAACTTTTCTGAAGGCCATTTTGGGTAGATCGAAAAGATTTAATTTGACCCTAATTGTATTTCATTTAGTGCTAGGGTTTTAACATCCCCATTTCAAGATTAATTGAAATCGAAAATGATGCATGGATGCAATGCCACTAATTACAAGAAGATTTCTAGGGCTGTGACAACTCACCCCCACTAAACAAGAATCTCGTCCCGAGATTCAAGAAGTGAAGTAAGAAGACAGAGGGGTCACAAAACTATCACAGTCTTCTCGGTCCAACTGCCCTTCACGAAGATGTTAATCCGTTGCATCAATTAACGTTGACGTCTTTGCTTTCGAGATCTTCATCCGACACGATGACGATAAGGGAAACTCTATAGAAATTGATCTCCTCGAAGATCGAGCTATACAAGATCAACTCGCGGAATGAGATGTTGAAACATCTCGAGTTGAGACACAAAACACATCGAGAGGGATGGAAGAACAAACGATGAGGTTTGATTTGGTGGGCAACAATCCCACGCTTAGATAATATGGTGCATGGGTTCCAAAGCAGCGAGGAGTTAATTGCCATGACTCCATAACGGGGCACCTTAGGGAAGGTGGCTCGTAGAAATATTCCCTTAAGTGGCAAAAGAATTACTTTTGATTCAGAGATCATTGAAACTCTTTATACCAGCCTAAGGCAATTTTCAAATGATCGTTTGAAAGAATTCAAAATAATGGCTCACTCAATTTGGAAAGGAAACTATGGCTGTAGAACAACTCGACAAATGGAAGGCACATTCCAGTTGATACCAAGGATATAACCTAGTTACTGAGCGTGCTTTCAAGAACTTGAGCATTTCCATATTCATCAAGGTTTTACCAACATCCGTGCCGAGGATCCTGGCAACACATCATACTACCATGATGAACGGTGATGGAGGATGCAGATGCAAAGGAGGACAACACTTTCTCAGATTTCACCTTAGCGAAGCCAAGAAAACAAAATCTGGAGGATCGACCGAGAGACATTTAGCACTCCGCTTCTAATGTTCTCCTTGACGTTCTAGGTACCACGATCATGCTTAAAGCATCATCATGGCCATCAAGTAAAGGTCTGACTTCGGAGGCACAAAGGATCCATAAGGAACAACTTCTATACTAAGTTGCACTAAATCCTCATGGAGAAGATGGTTAAATAGCTCAATCAAGATACTACAATGATAGATCTTCCGGCTAGGTGTGTCGGCTAGAACATCAACCTTCTCGGGACCTACATCATAATCTTGGGAGAGTTCCAACCGTCATATCTGCCTGAGATTCAGATCTGGTTGGTAACAGGATAATTCAGACAACGTGTCTGGAAAGAAAGTTTGCAACACAAACCGACAAGATGGCGTTGCGAGATTCTCGGGAGATGAGCTACGATAATAAGCTCCAGAACATGAGTTGGTTCTGCTACAACTTGTGAACACGCTGTCCCAGACAAGCATGACCACATAGTAGTCTTATGATAAAACACTACCGAGTCCAGGTGGGGAACCATCAACGAGGATAACATAGTCCTAACATAAGTCATATGATTAGCTCTTATGAAGGAACTTCTTCTCCTTGAACAAATCAGTTAGTGGCTTGATGTGCTAGGGGCCCATATGGAGTGTAGGTAATTAATCTACCAAACCATAGAATACTTCGCACGAATGCATGACTGACTTGGGATGATTCCAAAGGAAATAAAAACAAGCTTTCTCGAATCCACGGCGACAACTTACATCAAATGCGTGTGAATTAGAGGAAGTCACTACTTTCATCCAAACATATGCTTCATGAGCTAGCACGAAGAAAATGCTTTCAAAAGTTTCCAACACTAGCTGGATGTTCAACATGAATCAGGGAGGAGACAAAATGCTGTTGATGGGCTCAATAGCAACTCATCAGAATTTCCATATCACTGGACTTCCACCATCATGTGAACACGGTGATAGCATTGGTCAGACCCAAAAGATATAATGGCGTATGCTCGAGAAATCAACCACGAGTAAGACAACATTATGAACATCGTTGGTTCTGATTTGATTTGACGATAGCCCATGTTCAAATCAAAGTTTTGACAAGATGATAGACCCAACAACTGATCACAAGGACCAATCGATGAAGATATCACCTTTCTTCGACACACACACACAAGGATATCCCTTTGGAGATGAACTAAGTTAAACAAGCTTTATCTTCCAACTCTCCAAGTTGTTGTTTGGCTTAACCAACTAGCTCAGGGGTATCCAACACAGATTCTTGGAGAAGGGGTGGTTTGTAAGAAAACCAACTTGATCACGAGCTCAACATAGCGGTCAGGGAATAACCTGGAAATACTTCCGGGAAGATATTCGGAAAATCACGAACCACCGATATGTTACTAAGCTCGAGAACAATCTTGCTTTTCAGGGCAAGACGATATGACCAAGAGAGTGATGGATCGACACAATCCTAACTCATTGATCGAGGAGTGCACCAAAAATAAGGACTAGGTAGGACGATCAATCTTAGGATGATGATTCAATAACCAACACGCTAAGAAGGAGATTGTTGTCCATTAACTACCAAGCAACGGGGTTGCTAGGAGTATTGATTTCTCACATCAGAGTTCACTAGTCGGTATTCCGGTTGTGACAACACGGGACCGAGGAATGAATAATGATGGCGAGAAGTATCACTGCGTCAAGAATTCATAAGAGATGGTGCAATTCTCATGACACTCTTGGCATAAAGATGGTAACACTCCAAGGTAGAGCAGAGCAAAAGCTGGATTGGCATTTTGATCTGCGGAATACAATTGTTTTGACCCGATCCTAGATATGGATGAGGTTCTGGAGTTAGTTTCTCCTAGACATTCTGGAATAGGATGGCTTGATGGACCACAAGAATAATAAGCATCGATAGCACAAATGCACAATTACTCCTGACTATCAATTGATAGACGAGGGCCAGAAAATAACTAAAGAGGGACAACCCAAAGGGACATATGTTTTTCTGAGTTGTGGATGCATTGATTAGTATGTCGAACAAATTCAACATATTTCTTCCGGATAACCCATGCAGAGGAGGAAGGACTGGCAGAGTCACAATATGAATGAAGAACTCATTAAGAGCACTCTGGTCGTGACCTTTTGGTTCAAAAGAACTCCTGCCAAGAATGGTTCATGGTATTTGGAAGAACGATAAACCACAGACCTCAAAGACTATCACAAAGGTTACTAATATCCTAAAGGTGCGAGTAACACTATCAACACGAGGTAAGTGGAGTGAATCTCGGGCTCAAGAACCCAGAAATAGAATGCCTACTAACTAAGTGGCATCACGGGATGCTTTCGGGAATGATGGCCAGAATCATCACACTGGAAACACAAAACATGGCTAGATTACTAGGTGATCCTCTAAGACACCTAGGGTCATAATAATACTGCAACATATATGTCAAGGCACCAGAGTACCTCAACTCAACGATTAGTGTGGTTAATCTGGCCCAAAGCGACGCAAAAACAGAGGGAAAGGATTTTGCAAATGCATCAGATTGTTTAGAACCCTGGGATGACTCGGACAGCATAACGGCTGTAAATGCTCAAAAATATTTGAGACATCCTGCAAAATGGTGGCATAACCACTCAACATCACAATATCAACTTTCGGGATCAATGGTCAACATACGGAAGTAGTAGAAACTGAACTGAGGCTTCAGACCAACAATCCTACGAGTCTACGGATTAGTAACACGTGATCCTGATAGAAAGATGAGAAGCCTAGTTCTTAATCCCCGTAGAAGAGAAGAGGGTGACTCAGATCAGAAGGCATAAGGTAAAGGAGTAAAAGAGCCTTACGTTCCCTTCCACAATCAATTCCCTTATATAACTAAAGCATTTCTAGACTCAACTTCGACCAGTTTGGCTTCGTAAACCTACAGGCAGTCAGGCTCTGATACCAACGCTGTCGGGACCCCGATTCCAAGTCACACCGATCTAGCCTGTAACACCTCATATCACTTTGCGGCCTCACGCACGGTACTCCCACGGGTGTCGCCTTACCATGGCCCGGGACCGTTTGCGCCTTTTGGCTCACGTATATGACAGTGTCGCTAGCATCCATATGACAGAGAACCCGGGCCGACATGGCTAGTCGTGAACCCAAAGCGGCACTAACGTATGGGGACAGGCATACATGAATCAACATCGAACGTGTCGGTCAGCAGCGTGCGAATCCGGGCTGTAGTACTGGGCTAACAGGACTCCGGGAACCCGGGCTGTAGCAGGCTAGGCAGGACTCCGGATGTCACCGCGTGACATTTCCCCGAAGGGACAGACACAGGAACGATATGAAACACATGCCGGCCAGTCAAGTGCCCAGAGCAGTAGTGCTGGGCTAGCAGGACTCCGGTGAACCGGGCTGTAGCGGACTACTATGGCTCAAGGAGGCACTAGACTACATTTCCCCATAAGAGAGGCTGCTAAGGATAGACAACTAGATTGTCGGATCCCACACATACCAAGCATTTCAATCATACACACAATATGCTCGATATGTGCAGATACAACATGGCATCACAACAAGACTCTACGACTCAGAGTATTTATTCATTAGGCCCCGAAGAGCCAGATATTACAAACATGGGTCTCATGACCCAACATTCAGAGCATACAAGTCAAAGCACATGCGGAAGCTTAACATGTCTGAGTACAGACATCTACAAAAGAAAAAGGCTGCGAAGCCTGACTATCTACCAGATCCTGCCGAGGGCACAAGATCGTAGCTGAGGTAACAAGCTAAACGTCGAAGTCCACACGGAACTACTAGCGAGACTGACGTCTCTCTGCAAAACATAAAATAGGCAAACGTGAGTACAAATGTACCCAGCAAGACTTACATCAGAACTAGCTACATATGCATCGGTATCAACAAAGGGGGTGGTGGAGTTTAACTGCAGCAAGCCAGCTTTGACTCGGTGGCTATCCTGAACTACGACTGCAAGCAACTCTTTTGAGGTGGCGCACACGAGTCCACATATTCACCATATCAATACACCACTATGGATTCGCTCCCGTCTCCCTACGAGAACGCCATCCATAGCACTCACGCTTATCTTGCGCATTTTAGAGTATCCACTTTCACTTGTCTATGAACTGTTATAGGCAACCCAGAAGTCCTTTTCCGCGGACACGGCTATTCGAATAGATCATATTAACCCTGCAGGGGTGTACTTCGTCACACACGCTCTCGCCACTTACCACCATGTACACGTCGTGTACCTCGGCAACCTTCAAGCGGAAGCCTGGCGAGGGAGTCGGCCACGACCTGACTAACCAGACAAGTCTCTAGTCCAGGTTTATCGCCTATTCGGGTTCCATCCGCAAGGAGATCCGGCCGGGGTGTCGCTCACGGCCCCAAACGATGTGTGCAGGGTTCCCGAGCCCACCATCCGGGTGCCACTCGGTACACCAGGCCACGTGTGCCTAGTCTGTCCCAAGCCCACCTGTACCGGGTGCCACTTGGTAGACTACTAACACTACCTACAAACACCAGAAACTAGTTGCAACTCCTGGACAGAGATCAGGTTGATTAATAAGTCGAGAGAGCTTGGAGCGCCCGGAGCCCAATGTGTGGTAGTAACTGTTCATGGATCACAAACACAGAACTCAGTTCCTGAGGACGGTTTCAATGAGACAACCCACCATGTACTCCTACATGGCCTCTCACCGCTACCTTTACCAAATCGTGTTCACACACTTAGCTCTCACACAGTAGGACATGTTCACAACTTTCCAATTCATTCCCGATGAATCAGACCTGACACAACTCTAAGCAATAGCAGGCATGACAAACAAGCATGAATGAGTAGGCACATTAGGGCTCAAACAACTCCTACTCATGCTAGTGGGTTTCATCTATTTACTGTGACAATGACAGGTCATGCAGAGGAAAGGGGTTCAACTACCGCAGCAAGTAGCAGATGAAACGTTGTTGTCCTAATGCAGTAAAAGAGAGCAGGAGCGAGAGAGTGGGATTGTATCGGAATGAGCAAGGGGGGTTTTGCTTGCCTGGCACTTCTGAAGATAGTATAGTTCTTCATCGGTGTCATCGATCGCATCGTCGAAGCAACGTCTACCGAGAGGGGACAAATACCGGCAACAGAGAAGAAATACAATCAATGCAATGCACAACATGATGCATGATCATGACATGGCAATATGTTGTGGATTGGGCTAATGCAACTAGCAGCAAGTTAAATGGAGTTGGCTTGAATCCAAGATTCAAATTCAAACTCCATATGTGATTTCTTAAATGCCATTTAATTGAATTGTCCTAAACAGTAGTCATAAGTTGTTCTAACATGCATGGAAATGGTACAGATGAATAGATTGGATTTTTCTGATCATTTTTCATATATAAATCATTTCATTTGGAGCTACGGTTGAATTTCTGTGAATTTTAGAAGTTTATACTATTTTCTGGAATTTCCTGATTAAAAATAAATCCAGAAAATGTAATACTGCGTCAGCCTGACGTCATCACTGCGTCAGCGAGTCAACGGCTGGTCCAGGTCAAACCTGACCAGTGGAGCCCACTGGTCAGTGACTCAGCTAACTAACCAAATTAGTTAGTGCTAATCTAAGTTAATTAGGGCCTGGGCCCACATGGCAGTGGCTCTAGGGGTGGTTTAGCTGGGTCATTAGTGGCTAATGACGAGCCACGTCATCAGTCGCCGGAGTTTCGCCGGCGATGACCATTTCGCGCGACGGAGATCGTCGGGATCTCGCTATAGCCCACGGTTTGAGGCGGGGTTTGCTCCTACGGATTGCTGGCGCTCCCGCGCATCTAGTGGTGGTAGCAGCAGCAGCTGGGATGGCCGGAGGTGACGGCGGCGAGCGCTTCCGCGGCGGCCGGAGTACGGGCACGCTCGGACACAGCGTTTTGGTGCACGGGAGGATGAGCTGCGGGTTGCTACGGAGCCCTGCGGACTCGCTGAGCACGGGGGTGGGCTCAAATGCGTCGTGGATGCGCTCTAGCTACGACGGTGCCATGGCCGGCGGTGGTGAGCTCTCGGGCTCGGTCGGAAGACGGGGCTAGGGAACGAGAACAGAGGGGGAGAGCGAGGGGGAAGCAACAGGAGCTCACAGTGAACTCTAAGGCGCCGTCGGAGAGGTCGGGGAAGCCCTGACGGTGACGAATCGAACGGGGCGGCGCTCGGAGCAGAGGAAGAAGACAACAGCGATAGCGGCGCTGCGGGGCGCTCCGGCGTCACGTGCGTCGGCGTAGAACTTCATGGATCCGAGGCGGAGCTTGTAGGCTAGTTGGATGGCCGCGGGGATGCTAGTGGCTGCGGTGGTTCACGGCGGCGTGCTCAGGCACGTGAGGGGAAGAGCGATGGAGAGAGACAGAGGAGAGGGAGAAGGTCGGGAGAGAGTGAGAGAATCCCAGGGGGTGCGTGGCGACGCGGGAGAGATCCAGGGTGACGGGGACGCAGGCAGGCAGGGTGGAGGTGGCCGGGGCGCGTGCCGGCGCGCTGCGTCCACGCGCTCTGCCTACTGGCCTGGGGAGGAAGACGACAGGAAGGAGGAGGTGGGCTGGGCCGAATCTGCTAGGCCACCAGGTAAGTGGGCCTTAGGTAAGTCTCTGCTTCCTTTTTTATTTCTTTCTGTTTTCTATTTTCTGTAATTGGTTCGATTTAGCAAAAATGCCAAACCACTTTGTAAAATGCTCAAAATATTTGTGGCACTTGGGAAATTATTTCCCACGACCCTCAAATGCTTTCAAGATTATTTGGACATTTAAGAGTATTTATAGAATTTAATTGTCCAAATTCAAATACTTATGAATTAACTCCAAAATCCATAAATGTCCTAGAAATGTGTGCATCATTTTTGGGAGAAGTTTTCACCCATTCCAAAATTGATGAACTTTTCTGAAGGCCATTTTGGGTAGATCGAAAAGATTTAATTTGACCCTAATTGTATTTCATTTAGTGCTAGGGTTTTAACATCCCCATTTCAAGATTAATTGAAATCAAAAATGATGCATGGATGCAATGCCACTAATTACAAGAAGATTTCTAGGGCTGTGACACGTTTGCACCACTAAGACCGTCCATCTGCTACACCCTTCAGATGAGATAGTTACTTACCAAGCCCATCTGGTGCAAAATGCCGAGGCAAGGCTCTATGCATTGAATGCATTGAACGCTGCACCACTCGAGGGCATTGAAAACATTCCCGTCGTGCGTGAATTCCTCGACGTCTTTCCTGAAGAACTTCCGGGGATTCCCCCTGCTAGAGCTGTCGAATTCATCATCGACTTGAAACCAGGCACCACTCCTATAGCCAAGCGACCCTACAAAATGCCGCCGCATGAACTCCTTGAGCTTAAGGAGGAAATCGACAAGTCTCTTCGCAAAGGATTCATTCGCCCAAGTTGCTCTCCTTGGGGAGCACCTTCTCTCTTTGTCAAGAAGAAGGATGGGACAAACCGGTTAGTTCAAGACTACCGTCCTATAAACCAAGCTACCATTCAGAATAAATACCCTCTTCCTCGGATCAATGATCTGTATGATCAACTGGCGGGTTCGTCAGTGTTCTCTAAGCTCGACTTGAGGTTGGGCTACCACCAGATCCGTGTTCGCGAAGAGGATATCCCAAAGACCGCCTTCGTGACTCGCTATGGTTCATACGAGTACACCGTCATGTCTTTCGGTTTAACCAATGCTCCAGCCACCTTCTCTCGTCTGATGAACTACATATTCATGGATTACCTCGACAAGTTCGTCGTGGTTTATCTGGATGATATCCTGATATTTTCCAAGAACGAAGAAGAACATGCTGAACATCTTCGTCTTGTGCTGGAAAAGCTACGAGAACATCAACTATATGCCAAGTTCTCTAAATGTGAATTTTGGCTACCCGAAGTAACCTATCTCGGGCATGTCATCTCTAAGGATGGTATTGCCGTCAACCCCGAGCGAGTTCAGGCTATTCTTGATTGGACTCCTCCCAAGAACGTTAAGCAAGTCAGAAGTTTTCTCGGTCTCGCCAGCTATTGCCGTCGATTTGTCGAGAACTTCTCTAAGATCGCCAGGCCTCTGACTACCCTGTTGCATAAGGGTGTCAAGTTCCAATGGACAGACAAATGTCAGGAAAGTTTCCAAGCACTCAAAGACAAGTTGACTTCTGCCCCAGTTCTAGCTCCACCTGATACTAAGAAGGACTTCGTCATCTATTGCGACGCTTCCCGTCAAGGATTAGGCTGTGTCCTAATGCAAGACCGCAAAGTGATTGCTTATGCCTCTCGACAATCGCGCCCTCACGAAGAGAACTACCCAGTTCACGACCTCGAACTTGCTGCTGTCATACATGCGCTGAAGCAGTGGCGACATTACCTTCTCGGTAATCATTGCGAGATCTTCACTGACCACCAAAGTCTGAAGTATCTGTTTACTCAGCCAGATCTGAACCTCCGTCAGCAGAGATGGATGGAGCTTGTTGCAGACTTTGACTTGGGTATCTCCTATACGCCAGGCAAGGCTAATGTAATGGCTGATGCCTTGAGCCGCAAGTCTTACTGCAACCACCTTCAGGTTCACAAAGTTCAGCCCTCGCTTGTTGAAGAATTCAGGAAGCTGAACCTCCATATTGTTCCTCCGGGTGCACTCGCTCCCCCTCCTAAGAAATTTGGCAAGGTGAACCTCCACGTTGTTACCCAGGGTTCTCTCAATACCCTAGTTGCTAAACCAGATCTCGAGGACAGCATCAAAAGGCTACAGAGGTATGACTCTGAAGCCCACAAGATTAAGCGCTACCTCGCAGAAGGGAAGCCCTCGTTCTTCACCATTTCTGAAGATGGCACCCTATACTTCAAGGGCCGCCTAGTGGTGCCATGTGCGGAGAAAAACCTGGATATGACACAGGAAGTTATGAAAGAAGCTCATGATACGCCTCTTTGCATCCATCCTGGTAGTACAAAGATGTACCAAGATATCCGTCAGAGATTCTGGTGGACTAATATGAAGCAGGACATTGCTCGTTATGTTGCTGAGTGTGACGTTTGCCGTCGTATCAAAGCAGAACATCAAAGGCCTGCTGGAACTCTGCAACCTATCTCTATTCCTGAATGGAAATGGGACCATGTTGAGATGGACTTCGTCACTGGATTTCCCAAATCGCAGAAAGGTAATGATGCTATTCTTGTCGTCATTGACCGGCTTTCCAAAGTTGCACATTTCCTGGCAGTCAAAGAAACGATCACTGATAGCCAGTTGGCAACGCTCTATATGTCCAGGATTGTTTCACTCCACGGTATTCCATTGGTTATCAGTTCAGACCGTGGCAGCTTATTCACTTCAAGATTCTGGGCAAGTTTCCAAGAAGCTATGGGCACTCATCTGTCATTTAGTACTGCGTTTCATCCTCAATCGCAAGGACAAGTTGAACGCGTCAATCAAGTTCTCGAAGACATGCTTCGAGCTTGCGTTATTTCCTTCGGCAAGAAATGGGAGGAATCTCTCCCGTATGCTGAGTTCTCTTATAATAATAGCTATCAAGCTAGTCTGAAGATGGCCCCCTTCGAAGTGTTATATGGACGAAAGTGCCGAACCCCTCTGAACTGGTCAGAAACTGGGGAACGTCCACTCTTCGGTCCGGATATTATCCAAGATGCCGAAGAACAAGTCCGCATTATTCGCGAGAATCTCAAGACTGCTCAGTCACGTCAGAAGAGTCAGTATGACCGTCATCATAAAGACATGGTCTATCAACCTGGCGAAAAGGCTTATCTTCGAGTCACACCTATGAAGGGTGCTCACCGCTTCGGGATCAAGGGCAAACTAGCTCCTCGCTATATTGGCCCATTCACTATTCTCGAAAGGCGTGGAAAAGTGGCATACCAACTGGAGCTACCGCCGAACCTTTCTCAGGTTCACGATGTGTTCCATGTGTCACAACTCCGCCGTTGCTTCAAGGATCCAATCCGAGCTGTGGATCACGAAGTGCTCGAATTGCAGCAAGACCTCTCCTATAAGGAGCATCCGGTCCGCATTCTCGACCAAGCTGAACGCCGCACACGTCAGAAGGCGATCAAGTTTCTCAAAGTCCAGTGGTCGCACCATTCTGAAGATGAGGCCACTTGGGAACGAGAGGATCGTCTGCGCGAAGAATACCCCGCATTGTTTCCTTCTACCTCCTAAATCTCGGGACGAGATTTCTTGTAGTGGAGGAGATTTGTAACACTCTGAGAATCATGCTATAGTAACCCCCTGTGATTAAGCTAATCATGTTGCTAAACAGGGCTTGATCACATTTGAACCACAACCTTGTCAAACTCCTAGTTCAAACTTCAATTAAATTTAAAAGTGGAAAATAAAAGTTTTCAAAAATTCAAACAAAAATGTTCAGTGGGTGCTAAATAATACACTGGTAATTATGGTGGAGGAAACACATTTTTATAAAATACCTAATTACTTTTAAAAGAAATAAAACAGAAAAGAAAATAAACAAATAAAAGGAAAACAGAAAACAGATCACAGAAAGAAAAAAAAAGAAAAAGGAAAAGCCCTTTCCCCCCCCCCACTGGACCCGTGGCCCGTCTGGACCGAACCCCGGCCCAAACTGGGCCGCCACCCGCGCCCCGACCCCGGCCCAGCCCAACTCACCCCCGCGTCCCCTTCCTGCTCCCCCGACCGGGTCGGAACAGGGGCGCGCTGCCGCCCGACCACCTCGCCGGCACCGACGCCGGAGGGGATAAGGGCGCCAGCCCCCGCGCCTCCTCGGGTCTCTCTCCCACTCACCCCACTCACTCTCGGCCCCTGCGCCTCCCTCATCCCCTCTCCTTCGCGCCGCTCCGTGCTCCCCCCCATCATCCCGAGCGCCTCCGTCGCCGTCCGCCGTCGCAACCGCGGCAACCAACCTCGCCTCGCCTCGCCAACCTGTCCAGCAGCTCCGCCGTCGTCGGCTTCCTCGTCCCCGTCCACGAACGCAAGCCGGGGAGCACCGCAGGCAGCGGATCGAGCCGCCCCCTTCCGCCTCGGGCGTCGGTGACCGCCGTCGTCTCCGGCCACCTCTGCGCTCCTAAGCTGTCGCAGGCTTTACGTAGCCGCTCGGTGAGCTCCTCCCTCCCTCCATTCTCCTCCTCGCACTGCGTGAGCCTCCCTAGCTAGCTCGTCGCCGTTGCTTTGAGCTCGCCGCCGCATATCACCTCGCCGCCGTGGCTACCGTGGCCTGAGCTCGCGTCCGAGCTCGTAGTCAAACTCCTGGAGCTCCCAGGAGCCCAACGAGCCCACGCCCGTGCCTCCCCGTGCCTCCTAGCATAGCCTCCGTTGAGCGCCCGAACGCGCTGCCGCCTGCGCTCGTCGCCGGCGTGCCTCCGGTGACCAAATGGTCACGGGCCAGCGCCCGTTGCATTCGCCTCCTAACGCACGTCCCACCTAGCCTCTCCGTTCGCTCGCTAGCATGCTGCGTCGCCCTTTCCTCTGGCGTCCGACTCCGGTCGTCCGCCGATGAGCTCGCCGCGCTCGATTCCGGTCACCCCTGCCGCCACAACCACCACCGTTGGACGCGGCGCAGCCGTAGCTTTCGAACGCGACCAAAAACTCCCTGAACGGTGCCCTGTACGTGGATTCCGGCGAGGTCCCGAGCGCCTCCGCCGTGTTTTCGGTCGCCGGCGTTGCTCCGGCGCCGGCCGCCGACGTGGCACACCTGGGGCCACCCCTGGGTCACTGCCAGTGGCCCCCACGGGCCCCAGTTGACTGGGTTGACCCAGTCAACTGCTGACTGGGCAGGCCCAGTCACTGACATGCGGGCCCCGCCGCAGAAATTAAAAAAATAAAGAAAAAGAAAATGTTTTATAAATAAAAATAATTAGTTTAGCTAAACACTCACTGACATGTGGGGCCCATCCCTCTAATTATACTGTTAGATTAGTTTAATTAAGTATTAGACTAACAGAGGCTGACATGTGGGTCCCACTGGACCCACCTGTCTGGTTTGACTGGTCAGCCGACCTGTTGACTTGCTGACGTCAGCATTGCCTCATGCTGACGTCATAATTCATTTTTCTTAATATAAATAATTCCAGAAATTCAAATAAACTTTGAAAATTCATATCTTTTAAACCGTAACTCGGATGAAAATGTTTTCTATATGAAAGTTGCTCAGAACGACGAGACGAATCCGACTACGCAGTCCGTTCATCCACCGCACCTCCCTAACCTATCGAACTAGCAACTTTCCCCCTCCGATCCGTCTGTCCGAAAACGCGGAACATCGGGCATACCTCCCGGATGTCCCCCCCTTCACCGGTACCACCTACTGTCGCGTTAGGGCACCCCTAGCACCGCTCATTGTCATGTCACGCATCGTCATGCTTATGTTTGCATTGTATTTACTGTTTCTTCCCCCTCTTCTCTCCGGTAGACTACGAGACCGACACTGCTGCTGCCCAGTTCGACTACGGAGTCGACGACCCCTCCTACTTGCCAGAGCAACCAGGCAAGCCCCCCCCCTTGATCACCAGATATCGCCTACTCTACTCTCTACTACTTGCATTAGAGTAGTGTAGCATGTTACTGCTTTCGATATCCTATTCTGATGCATAGCCTATCCTTGCTACTACTGTTGTTACCTTTACCTGCAATCCTACATGCTTAGTCTAGGATGCTAGATTTCCATCAGTGGCCCTACATTCTTGTCCGTCTGCTGTGCTATACTATCGGGCCGTGATCACCTGGGCGGTGATCACGGGCATATACTTATATACTATATACATGACACATGTGATGACTAAAGTCGGGTCGGCTCGTAGGAGTACCCGCAAGTGGATCTTTGTGGCGGAGCGACAGGGCAGGTTGAGACCGCCTAGGTAAGAGGTGGGCCTGGCCCTGGTCGGCGTTCGCGGATACTTAACACGCTTAACGAGATCTTGGTATTTGATCTGAGTCTGGCCATTTGGTCTATACGCACTAACCATCTACGTGGGAGTAGTTATGGGTATCCCGACGTCGTGGTATCAGCCGAAGCTCTTTTGACGTCAGCGACTGAGTGGCGCGCGCCGTGTTGGACCGCTTTGACGTAACCGCCGTGATCGTGTGGGTTGCTAGGTCTGCTCGCGGCCGCGTTCGCAACGTGCAGGTGTGCATAGGGCGATGGGCCCAGACCCCTGCGCGCATAGGTTTAGACCGGCGTGCTGACCTCTCTGTTGAGCCTAGGTGGGGCTGCGACGTGTTGATCTTACGAGGCCGGGCATGACCCAGAAAAGTGTGTCCGGCCAATTGGGATCGAGCGTGTTGGGTTATGTGGTGCACCCCTGCAGGGAAGTTTATCTATTCGAATAGCCGTGTCCCTCGGTAAAAGGACGACCCGGAGTTGTACCTTGACCTTATGACAACTAGAACTGGATACTGAATAAAATACACCCTTCCAAGTGCCAGATACAACCCGGTGATCGCTCTCTAACAGGGCGACGAGGAGGGGATTGCCGGGTAGGATTATGCTATGCGATGCTACTTGGAGGACTTCAATCTACTCTCTTCTACATGCTGCAAGATGGAGATGTCCAGAAGCGTAGTCTTCGACAGGACTAGCTATCCCCCTCTTATTCCGGCATTCTGCAGTTCAGTCCACTGATATGCCTCTTTACACATATACCCATGCATATGTAGTGTAGCTCCTTGCTTGCGAGTACTTTGGATGAGTACTCACGGTTGCTTTTCTCCCTCTTTTCCCCTTTCTATATCGGATTGTCGCAATCAGATGTTGGAGTTCAGGAGCCAGACGCCACCGTCGACGACGACACCTACGACACTGGAGGTGCCTACTACTACGTGCAGGCCGCTGACGACGACCAGGAGTAGTTAGGAGGTCCCAGGCAGGAGGCCTTGCCTTTTCGATCGTTGCTACTTTTGTGCTAGCCTTCTTAAGGCAAACTTGTTTAACTTATGTCTGTACTCAGATATTGTTGCTTCCGCTGACTCGTCTATGATCGAGCACTTGTATTCGAGCCCTCGAGGCCCCTGGCTTGTATTATGATGCTTGTATGACTTATTTATGTTGTAGAGTTGTGTTGTGATATCTCCCCGTGAGTCCCTGATCGTGATCGTACACATTTGCATGCATGATTAGTGTACGGTCAAATCGGGGGCGTCACAGTACCTCCCTGCTAAACTTATAGCAAGGCACACATCAGGTCTGGTACACATCATTGCATACATGATAGAGCCTATGGCTGAAGCATAGGGAACATCTTTCATCTTCTCTCTATCTTCTGCAGTGGTCGGGCATTGAGTCTTACTCAATCTCACACCTTGTAGTACAGGCAAGAACCCTTTCTTTGCTTGATCCATTTTGAACTTCTTCAAAACTTTGTCAAGGTATGTGCTTTGTGAAAGTCCAGTTAAGCGTCTTGATCTATCTCTATAGATCTTGATGCCTAATATATATGCAGCTTCACCGAGGTCTTTCATTGAAAAACTCTTATTCAAGTATCCCTTTATGCTATCCAGAAATTCTATATCATTTCCAATTAGCAATATGTCATCCACATATAATATCAGAAATGCTACTGAGCTCCCACTCACTTTCTTGTAAATACAGGCTTCTCCAAAAGTCTGTATAAAACCAAATGCTTTGATCACACTATCAAAGCGTTTATTCCAACTCCGAGAGGCTTGCACCAGTCCATAAATGGATCGCTGGAGCTTGCACACTTTGTTAGCTCCCTTTGGATCGACAAAACCTTCCGGTTGCATCATATACAACTCTTCTTCCAAAAATCCATTCAGGAATGCAGTTTTGACATCCATTTGCCAAATTTCATAATCATAAAATGCGGCAATTGCTAACATGATTCGGACAGACTTAAGCATCGCTACGGGTGAGAAGGTCTCATCGTAGTCAATCCCTTGAACTTGTCGAAAACCTTTCGCAACAAGTCGAGATTTATAGACAGTAACATTACCGTCAGCGTCAGTCTTCTTCTTGAAGATCCATTTATTTTCAATGGCTTGCCGATCATCGGGCAAGTCAACCAAAGTCCATACTTTGTTCTCATACATGGATCCCATCTCGGATTTCATGGCCTCAAGCCATTTTGCGGAATCTGTACTCACCATTGCTTCTTCATAGTTCGTAGGTTCGTCATGGTCTAGTAACATAACCTCCAGAACAGGAGTACCGTACCACTCTAGTGCGGATCTTAATCTGGTTGACCTACGAGGTTCAGTAATAACTTGATCTAAAGTTTCATGATCATTATCATTAACTTCCTCACTAATTGGTGTAGGTGTCGCAGAAACTGATTTATGTGATGATCTACTTTCCAATAAGGGAGCAGGTACAGTTACCTCATCAAGTTCTACTTTCCTCCCACTCACTTCTTTCGAGAGAAACTCCTTCTCTAGAAAGGATCCATTCTTAGCAACGAATGTCTTGCCTTCGGATCTGTGATAGAAGGTGTACCCAACAGTCTCCTTTAGGTATCCTATGAAGACACATTTCTCCGATTTAGGTTCGAGCTTATCAGGTTGAAGTTTCTTCACATAAGCATCGCAACCCAAACTTTAAGATATGACAACTTTGGTTTCTTGCCAAACCATAGTTCATAAGATGTCGTTTCAATGGATTTTGATGGTGCCCTATTTAGAGTGAATGCAGCCGTCTCTAAAGCATAACCCCAAAACGATAGCGGTAAATCAGTAAGAGACATCATAGATCGCACCATATCTAATAAAGTATGATTACGACGTTCGGACACACCATTACGTTGTGGTGTTCCGGGTGGCGTGAGTTGCAAAACTATTCCGCATTGTTTCAAATGTAGGCCAAACTCGTAACTCAAATATTCTCCTCCACGATCTGATCGTAGAAACTTTATTTTCTTGTTACGATGATTTTCAACTTCGCTCTGAAATTCTTTGAACTTTTCAAATGTTTCAGACTTATGTTTCATTAAGTAGATATACCCATATCTGCTCAAATCATCTGTGAAGGTGAGAAAATAACGATATCCGCCACGAGCCTCAATATTCATCAGACCACATACATCTGTATGTATGATTTCCAACAAATCAGTTGCTCTCTCCATAGTACCGGAGAACGGTGTTTTAGTCATCTTGCCCATGAGACACGGTTCGCAAGTACCAAGTGATTCATAATCAAGTGATTCCAAAAGTCCATCATTATGGAGTTTCTTCATGCGCTTTACACCGATATGACCTAAACGGCAGTGCCACAAATAAGTTGCACTATCATTATCAACTCTGCATCTTTTGGCTTCAATATTATGAATATGTGTATCACTACTATCGAGATTCAACAAAAATAGACCACTCTTCAAGGGTGCATGACCATAAAAGATATTATTCATATAAATAGAACAACCATTATTCTCCGATTTAAATGAATAACCATCTCGCATCAAACAAGATCCAGATATAATGTTCATGTTCAACGCTGGCACCAAATAACAATTATTTAGGTCTAATACTAATCCCGAAGGTAGATGTAGAGGTAGCGTGCCGACCGCGATCACATCGACTTTGGAACCATTTCCCACGCGCATCGTCACCTCATCCTTAGCCAATCTTCGCTTAATCCGTAGCCCCTGTTTCGAGTTGCAAATATTAGCAACAGAACCAGTATCAAATACCCAGGTGCTACTGCGAGCATTAGTAAGGTACACATCAATAACATGTATATCACATATACCTTTGTTAACCTTGCCATCCTTCTTATCCGCCAAATACTTGGGGCAGTTCCGCTTCCAGTGACCAGTCTGCTTGCAGTAGAAGCACTCAATTTCAGGCTTAGGTCCAGACTTGGGTTTCTTCTCCTGAACAGCAACTTGCTTGCTGTTCTTCTTGAAGTTCCCCTTCTTCTTCCCTTTGCCCTTTTTCTTGAAACTAGTGGTCTTATTGACCATCAACACTTGATGCTCCTTTTTGATTTCTACCTCTGCTGCCTTTAGCATTGTGAAGAGCTCGGGAATTGTCTTATTCATCCCTTGCATGTTATAGTTCATCACGAAGCTCTTGTAGCTTGGTGGCAGTGATTGAAGAATTCTGTCAATGACGCTATCATCCGGAAGATTAACTCCCAGTTGAATCAAGTGATTATTATACCCAGACATTTTGAGTATATGCTCACTGACAGAACTATTCTCTTCCATCATGCAGCTGTAGAACTTATTAGAGACTTCATATCTCTCAATCCGGGCATTTGCTTGAAATATTAACTTCAACTCCTGGAACATCTCATATGCTCCATGACGTTCAAAACGTCGTTGAAGACCCGGTTCTAAGCCATAAAGCATGGCACACTAAACTATCGAGTAGTCATCAGCTTTGCTCTGCCAGACGTTCATAACTTCTGGTGTTGCTCTTGCAGCAGGCCTGGCACCTAGCGGTGCTTCCAGGACGTAATTCTTCTGTGCAGCAATGAGGACAATCCTCAAGTTATGGACCCAGTCCGTGTAATTGCTACCATCATCTTTCAACTTTGCTTTCTCAAGGAACACATTAAAATTCAACGGAACAACAGCACGGGCCATCTATCTACAATTAACATAGACAAGCAAGATACTATCAGGTACTAAGTTCATGATAAATTTAAGTTCTATTTATCATATTACTTAAGAACTCCCACTTAGATAGACATCTCTCTAATCATCTAAGTGATTACGTGATCCAAATCAACTAAACCATGTCCGATCATCACGTGAGATGGAGTAGTTTCAATGGTGAACATCACTATGTTGATCATATCTACTATATGATTCACGCTCGACCTTTCGGTCTCCGTGTTCCGAGGCCATATCTGCATATGCTAGGCTCGTCAAGTTTAACCTCAGTATTCCGCGTGTGCAACTGTTTTGCACCCGTTATATTTGAACGTAGAGCCTATCACACCCGATCATCACGTGGTGTCTCAGCACGAAGAACTTTCGCAACGGTGCATACTCAGGGAGAACACTTTTATCTTGAAATTTTAGTGAGAGATCATCTTATAATGCTACCGTCAATCAAAGCAAGATAAGATGCATAAAAGATAAACATCACATGCAATCAATATAAGTGATATGATATGGCCATCATCATCTTGTGCTTGTGATCTCCATCTCCGAAGCACCGTCATGATCACCATCGTCACCGGCGCGACACCTTGATCTCCATCGTAGCATCGTTGTCGTCTCGCCAACTATTGCTTTTACGACTATCGCTACCGCTTAGTGATAAAGTAAAACAATTACATGGCGATTGCATTGCATACAATAAAGCGACAACCATATGGCTCCTGCCAGTTGCCGATAACTCGGTTACAAAACATGATCATCTCATAGAATAAAATATAGCATCATGTCTTGACCATATCACATCATAACATGCCCTGCAAAAACAAGTTAGACGTCATCTACTTTGTTGTTGCAAGTTTTACGTGGCTGCTACGGGCTTAGCAAGAACCGTTCTTACCTACGCATCAAAACCACAATGATAGTTTGTCAAGTTGGTGCTGTTTTAACCTTCGCAAGGACCGGGCGTAGCCACACTCGGTTCAACTAAAGTGAGAGAGACAGACACCCGCCAGTCACCTTTAAGCAACAAGTGCTCGCAACGGTGAAACCAGTCTCGCGTAAGCGTACGCGTAATGTCGGTCCGGGCCGCTTCATCTCACAATACCACTGAACCAAAGTATGACATGCTCGTAAGCAGTTTGACTTATATTGCCCACAACTCACTTGTGTTCTACTCGTGCATAAACATCAACGCATAAAACCAGGCTCGGATGCCACTGTTAGGGAACGTAGTAATTTCAAAAAAATTCCTACGCACACGCAAGATCATGGTGATGCATAGCAACGAGAGGGGAGAGTGTTGTCCACGTACCCTCGTAGACCGAAAGCGGAAGCGTTAACACAACGCGGTTGATGTAGTCGTACGTCTTCACGATCCGACCGATCAAGTACCGAACGCACGGCACCTCCGAGTTCAGCACACGTTCAGCTCGATGGCGTCCCTCGAACTCCGATCCAGCGGAGTGTTGAGGGAGAGTTTCGTCAGCACGACGGCGTGGTGACGATGATGATGTTCTACCGACGCAGGGCTTCGCCTAAGCACCGCTACGATATTATCGAGGTGTAATATGGTGGAGGGGGCACCGCACACGGCTAAAAAGATCGTTCATCAATTGTGTGTCTAGAGGTGCCCCCTGCCCCCGTATATAAAGGAGCAAGGGGGAGGCCGCCGGCCAAGGAGGAGAGAAGCGCCAGGAGGAGTCCTACTCCTACCGGGAGTAGGACTCCCCCCCTTTTCCATGTTGGACTAGGAGAGGAAGGGGGAAAAGGTGGAGGGGAGGAAGGAAGGGGGGCGCCGCCCCCCTCTCCTTGTCCTATTCGGACTGGGGGGGAGGGGCACGCGGCCCTGCCCTGGCCTCCTCTCCTCTCTTCCACCTAGGCCCAATAAGGCCCATTAAGTTACCGGGGGGTTCCGGTAACCTCCCGGTACTCCGGAAAAATCCCGATTTCACTCGGAACACTTCCGATGTCCAAACATAGGTTTCCAATATATCAATCTTTATGTCTCGTCCATTTCGAGACTCCTCGTCATGTCCGTGATCACATCCGGGACTCCGAACAACCTTCGGTACATCAAAACATATAAACTCATAATATAACTGTCATCGTAACGTTAAGCGTGCGGACCCTACGGGTTCGAGAACTATGTAGACATGACCGAGACACCTCTCCGGTCAATAACCAATAGCAGAACCTGGATGCTCATATTGTTTCCCACATATTCTACGAAGATCTTTATCGGTCAAACCGCATAACAACATACGTTGTTCCCTTTGTCATCGGTATGTTACTTGCCCGAGATTCGATCGTCGGTATCTCGATACCTAGTTCAATCTCGTTACCGGCAAGTCTCTTTACTCGTTCCGTAATACATCATCCCGCAACTAACTCATTAGTTACAATGCTTGCAAGGCTTATAGTGATGTGTATTACTGAGTGGGCCCAGAGATACCTCTCCGACAATCGGAGTGACAAATCCTAATCTCGAAATACGCCAACCCAACAAGTACCTTTGGAGACACCTGTAGAGCACCTTTATAATCACCCAGTTACGTTGTGACGTTTGGTAGCGGTAAACGGGAGTTGCATAATCTCATAGTCATAGGAACATGTATAAGTCGTGAAGAAAGCAATAGCAACATACTAAACGATCGAGTGCTAAGCTAACGGAATGGGTCAAGTCAATCACATCATTCTCCTAATGATGTGATCCCGTTAATCAAATGACAACTCATGTCTATGGCTAGGAAACATAACCATCTTTGATCAACGAGCTAGTCAAGTAGAGGCATACTAGTGACACTCTGTTTGTCTATGTATTCACACATGTATTATGTTTCCGGTTAATACAATTCTAGCATGAATAATAAACATTTATCATGATATAAGGAAATAAATAATAACTTTATTATTGCCTCTAGGGCATATTTCCTTCATAATATACACCATCTCACCAAAATATACAGACCATCAAATTGTTTTCAAGCCCTACCTACACAAAATATACGTCGTCATCGTCATCTTCGTCCTTGTTGCCATCGCCATCACCGATCATGCACGCGGTAACCAGCAGCAAGCTCTAGTAGTAGTGCTTGCCCAGTCAGCTCCTAAGCTAGAGCACCCTGTGGGCGTCTGCCATGGAAATAAACCCAACACCCTGGGCCTTATTGTCTAGCAGGTGGCTCAGAGCTGACATGAGAGCCTCATCGCTGAAGCCACCTTGCTCCATGACGGTGATGTACAGGACAGGGTGGACCTCGATGGACTTGCTCTCCCTAATGGCGATTGCCACCTCCTACACGGCCTCAGTCATGCTGGTGAAGACACTGATCTCCTCCTTCATCAGGTCGCCCCTCTTCCTATTAAGCACAGGGACATGCTCAAATGGCTTGTCAGGTCCATCAAGGACTTCCTCTACGTTCGGGGTGCCTGGGAACTCCGACATGGGAGAACCGAGAGGCTAACCGGAGTCCATGGCATGCTTGCCTGTTTCCAGCCCAAAGGAGAAGATATGTTGCATCTGGTTGTAGTTCTGGATGGGTGTGTTGAGGAACTCAGGGTCTTTGGGATGGTCCTAAGAAAGAAGCACAAGCGTTGTTAGTTGCGAGTAGGCAATGCTAGTCAGTGTGAAAAACAAGGGGGCAGTGAGCTAACCGCGACATGACCGGTGTACTGCTCTGCCTCTAGAATGATCGAACAAGTGTTCTGATCCCATGAGGCGCCTCTAAGGTCTCTGAGCTTGGACACTTGGATCCATCGAGCTATCCACTTCCTGAGGTGGTTGTACACCTGGGTAGCAGTCACCTCCTGGCCATAGAACTCAAACACCTGCTTCGCAATAGTGTTCAAGTGTACCTCCTTTAAGCCCTTGACAGTCCTAACTCCACTAGAGATGAGCTCACACATCTTGTTAAGCACAAAGGTGGACATGAACGGCTGCCACTTCATATTGTCCCCCTACCATCCTTCTTTGCCTTTGCGGCTGCCATCAGTGCAGCGACAATAGCAGTAGTTGGATCAATGAGCACAACTAGCACAAAAAGAGAACCAGCGGGTGATACTCAAACACATCTCAATTAGGAGGCATCTGCCCATCTGGGGGGCTAGGAGTCCTCGACATAGGACGCACCGTACTGGCTGTCGGACAAGGCAAGGGCCTGAATAAGATCTTGGGTGTGCGTGGTCATGTTCTACAATCGTAGCACGCATTGACTGTAAGCATAACATGCACAGTACCAGACGATCTATGGAAGGAGGAGCACGCATGACAACTAGCTATGAATCCATTGTGTTCATCACTATCACACTACTCTAACATGCTACAAATTCACCATCAATAGCTACCACAGCATCACAATCTACTGCATTGACAGTAAGCATAGCACATGAACTGCACGAATCAACCCTACCACATGCTTGCACATTGAACCCTACGGCCAAATGCCCTCAGATCCAGCTACAATGAACAAAGAGAAGAGGGTGATTGAACTCATAGAGGCCATGGCTACAGCTCGAGGTGGACGCGGGAACGGTCGGAGAAGTTGAGGACAGGAGTCGCCGCCGCCATGGACCACCCGTCAGTGAAGGAGCGCCACTTACCTGCTTGTCGGTGCCAATGCACGTCGACCGGAAAGCTCAAAAGGGGGGAGAAGGGTGGCGGGACTTTGGGCAGTGAGAGGAGGGGGCTAAATAGGGGTGATCGAATCGTCGGGAGGTGAGCCCGAAATCCTCCCTCCAATTTTTCGGAGACGCGCGTGAGATCGCATCATCTCCTTGGTCGCACGAGCTCAGTTCCGCGATCCCCTCCCGTGCTTCGGCCGAGCCTGGCTCTCTAGAAACTGCCGATTCGAGCGTAGCAGATGGGTCTGGCTAGGAGGTGCTTTAAGCTTCGTACGGTGCGGACCGAACTGAAGGAAATATGCGCTAGAGGCAATAATAAAGTTGTTATTTATATTTCCTTATATCATGATAAATGTTTATTATTCATGCTAGAATTGTATTAACCAGAAACTTAGTACATGTGTGGATACATAGACAAACAGAGTGTCCCTAGTATGCCTCTACTTGACTAGCTCGTTGATCAAAGATGGTTAAGTTTCCTAACCATGGACATGTGTTGTCATTTGATGAACGGGATCACATCATTAGAGAATGATGTGATGGACAAGACCCATCCGTTAGCTTAGCATTAATGATCGTTTAGTTTTATTGCTATTGCTTTCGTCATGACTTATACATGTTCCTCTGACTATGAGATTATGCAACTCCCGAATACCGGAGGAACACCTTCTGTGCTATCAGACGTCACAACGTAACTGGGTGATTATAAAGATTCTCTACAGGTGTCTCCGATGGTGTTTGTTGAGTTGGCATAAATCGAGATTAGGATTTGTCACTCCGTGTTTCGGAGAGGTATCTCTGGGCCCTCTCGGTAATGTTCATCACTATAAGCCTTGCAAGCAATGTGACTAATGAGTTAGTTGAGGGATGATGCATTACGGAACAAGTAAAGAGACTTGCCGGTAATGAGATTGAACTAGGTATGATGATACCGACGATCGAATCTCGGGCAAGTAACATACCAATGACAAAGGGAACAACGTATGTTGTTATGCGGTTTGACCGATAAAGATATTCGTAGAATATGTAGGAGCCAATATGAGCATCCAGGTTCCGCTATTGGTTATTGACCGGAGATATGTCTCGGTCATGTCTACATAGTTCTCGAACCCGTAGGGTCCGCACGCTTAACGTTCGATGACGATTTGTATTATGAGTTATGTGATTTGATGACCGAAGTTTGTTTGGAGTCCCGGCTGAGATCACAGACGTGACGAGAAGTCTCGAAATGGTCGAGGGGTAAAGATTCATATATTGGAAGGTTACATTCGGACACCGGAATGGTTCGGGTTGTTTCGGATAAGTTCCGGAGTAGCGGGGGTTACCGGAACCCCCCCCCCTCCTGGGGAGTTAATGGGCCTTCATGGGCCCTAGTGGAGAGAGGAGGTGGCTACCAGGTGGAGGCGCGTGCCCCCCAAGCCCAAACCGAATTGGACTAGGGTTGAGGGGCGGCCCCCCTTTCCTTCTTCTCCTCCACCTCTTTCCCCTTCCCCCCTTCTCCGGAAAGGAAAGGAGGGGGTCGAATCCTACTTGGACCGGCAGTCCCTTGGCGCCCCCCTTGGGCCGGCCACCTCTCCTCCCCCCTTTATATACGTGGGAGGGGGCACCCCAAAGGCACACCCAAGTCTTCTCTTAGCCGTGGCGGTGCCCCCACCACAGTTACACACCTCGGTCATATCGTCGTAGTGCTTAGGCGAAGCCCTGCGCCGGTAACTTCATCATCAACGTCACCATGCCGTCGTGCTGACGGAACTCTCCCTCATCCTCAACTGGATCAAGAGATCGAGGGACGTCATCGAGCTGAACGTGTGCTGAACGCGGAGGTGTCATACGTTCGGTGCTTGGATCGGTTGGATCGCGAAGACGTTCGACTACATCAACCGCGTTACTAAACGCTTCCGCTTTCGGTGTACGAGGGTACGTGGACACACTCTCCCGTCTCGTTGCTATGCATCTCCTAGATAGATCTTGCGTGATCGTAGGTAAATTTTTTGAAATATTGCGTTCCCCAACACGAACAGTGTATGAGGGCTACCAAACATACTGATTTCTTTCCGCGTGGGTCTGGTTGGGCCAAATGCAGGCAACCAAACACGCCCATATATCATCAGTTTCGTTGTGCATTGCCACCGTATGGTCTGTCTCCTGTTGCCCTGGGTCCACAGAGGAGCTTCCCAGCCGTACATGTGAAGTGTTCTCCTCTTCCCCACGCTGCCCACATCTACCTAGCTCCCTTAGAGCATCCCCTAGGGGCTTGAAATAGCACCGCCTGGGGGCCAACCGCCGATAAATTCGGCGTGGGGGGGGGGGGGGCTATGGTTCCCAGTCGCCGACCCAAAATCGCCCCCAGCCGCCGATTTCGGCCTACTTTCGGCGCAAATTGGCCCAATCTCAGCCCAATTTCGACGTGCTTGGGCACAAATTCAACACAAACTAATTTTTATCACATAGTTCATCACAGAAATCAATACAAATCAAATAGTTCAACAATCAAACTCATAATTTGAACACAAAATAAAAACTTATATTTCATCACACGTCGAGCCAGGCATTGCCCTTGATCCTCCAAAGGTGCTTCACCAGAACATGCTGCAGTTCTTGATGCACCTGTGGGTCTTGGATCTCCTAACGCATATTGAGGAAGGCAGTCCAGGTTGCCGGTAGTTGGTGATCAATTTGGGAAAGAGGACCCTACCTGTAATATGGTTCAGTGTCAAACACTGGCTCTTCCTGCTCGCTCTCAATGATCATGTTGTGCAAGATGACACAACAAGTCATGACTTCCCACATTTGATCTTTCGACCAGGTCAGAGCGGGGTACCGGACAACAGCAAATCGAGATTGGAGCACACCAAATGCCCGCTCGACATCCTTCTTGCAAGCCTCCTGACACTTGGCAAAGTAGGAATTCCTACCTCCTGGCACGGGGTTTGAGATAGTCTTCACAAATGTGGACCATGTCGGAGAGATGCCATCTGCTAGGTAGTATCCCTTGTTGTAGTGGCGCCCATTGACCTCGAAGTTCACCTGAGGAGCATGACCTTCAACAAGCTTGGCAAAGACATTCGAGCACTGTAGTACGTTGATGTCATTGTGAGTTCCTGGCATACCAAAGAAGGAGTGCCAAATCCAGAGGTCTTGTGTGGCCACTGCCTGAAGTACCACACTACAAGCTCCTATGGCGCCTTTGTACATCCCCTGCCAAGCAAGTTTTCCATGCCCAATTCATGCACTCGATGCTTCCAAGCATCCTAGGAAATCTTCTTGCTGCATTCTGTGCTAGGATCCAAGCAGTGTCTTCAGCATTGGGTGATCGCAAGTATTGTGGTCCAAACACTGCCACCACTGCCCTGCAGAACTTGTACAAACACTCAATGGTGGTGGACTCGGCCATGCGTCCATAGTCTTCCAATATATCACCGGGAGCTCCGTATGACATCATCCTCATAGATGTCGTGCACTTCTGGAGTGAGGTGAATCCAAGTGTGCCGGTGCAATCCTTCTTGCGCTTGAAGTAGCTGTCAAACTCCCGGATGGAATTCACAATCCCGAGGAAGAGCTTTCGGCTCATCCCATAACAGCGCCGAAATACTTTCTCGTCGTGCAGTGGAGCGTCGGCGAAGTAGTCGGTGTAGAGCAAGCAATAGCCCTCCAGTCGGTGCCTCTGCTTTGCCTTTTGCCGGCCCGGCGCCGAGCCACCTTGCCGCGGCTTTGCATTGCTTGCGAAAAAGGCCGACCACAGCGGCGAGGACTATGAGGTGCTCTTCGTCCTGGGTGTCGGCATCGGCTTCCTCCTCCAGCAGCGCCGCGAACGCCTCCTCCTCGTCCGAGTCCACCGCCGAGCAGACAAATCGCCGAACACCTGGCTGGTGTGGTAGGCGTGCAACAGCCGGTATCCCCGCTTGCATGGCCGGAGCGCCGGAAAAGCTCGCCCAGGAGCGGGGTGGAGGCTACCGCGGTGCACTAGGTTCGCCCTGGGATCGCCGAGCCAAAAAATGGGCCGGAAAAAAACACGCCCTAGGGGGGCTGTTGGGGGCGCGAGTGGAGATGCCCTCATCTTATCTTGTGTAGCTGATCGGGTAACCTACAGGAAGAGAATCGCAGACAAACACGATGTGGAATCCTAACCATGTGTCGCCTCGACGACTCTCGTCTCATGGCACGGTTGAGGTTCATAGTACGCAGTACAGGACAGGTTGGTTCATCTTCATCCGTATGCTGTAGGAGTAGGACTAGGAGTAGGAGCTAGTGATTCCTTCCCCCGTTCAAAAGGAATGGGGTGGTGATGGACGCTGCTGACCTCAAGCCTGGCTCGCAGTTCAACTCCGTCCAAGTTGACAGAAAAAAGAAATGGTGCTGGGTCTCTTTTGGCACAACTCAGAACTACCCTTTTGTTCGTCCATGAGCTTAAAGAACTGGTTTACAGCATCCTGTACTTATAGCTTGAGGACCAGACGTCATCATAACGGGGTGGTGGCGCAGTTGGCTAGCGCGTAGGTCTCATAGCTAAAGCGAGTGATCCTGAGGTCGAGAGTTCGAGCCTCTCTCACCCCATTTCATTTTTGGGACTGCGTATTTTCATTTTTTTTATCTTGCATTTCTCTGCAGTGTTCCTCTCAAGCAAAAGCAGAAGCAGTCAACAGTAGTTGCTACTAGTCCATCAGACACTGACCCAATCTGGTTGCGACTCGCTGATCAGATATTGCATCTGGAGAGAGGAAAGGGAAAATAGCCATCTTCTCGACCAATTACTGCATTTTGTCCATTGATCAGCGTGTAGGGGCGGGGCGGGGTGAAATATAAAGCGTTTTCTTTTTTCCATTATTAAAACAAGGTCGGAGTCCGTTGTCCTGGACGTAAGAGAAAAAGGGAGAATAAAAGGTGGAGTCTTTTCTGGCTTTGATTATTGGGGGCAAGCAAGTTGCGCAAGTGGATGAGCGAGTGTCAGGTCCATGTCCGTCTGAAAGACAGCGCCATGTGAAACGCCATCCATCGCTACGCCTTCAATGCTTCTGTCGTCGTCTCGATCGTCTCGTCCCCGACGCCGGCGCCGGGCGCCCACCACCACCACCATCAATGAAACCCAGGGGCCTGCCTGCTCCCATTGCTGCCGATCAGCAGACGTCCGCTGATGGTGCCGCGCTGCGTCTCTTCAGAAGCTTGTCAACGTGATATGCCGATGTTGATCAGAGAGAGAGAGAGAGAGAATCCGAATTGGGGCGATGTACTATATGGAACTGGAAATGGGAGGAAGATCTAGTCATTATTCCTTTCTTCATGAATCATGATGATGCCAAATTGACAACGGGGCAAGGGGATTGGTGGAGGGGGAACCCCACTGATGGCAAGTGGAGCACCTAATTTGCATTAGTGAGCTCTTTGGCGGCCTGCATCTTTCGTTTTTTCATTTATTTTTTTTGCGAAAGTTTTCGTTTTTTCACTTGTAGCAAGTTCCAAACTGATTTGTCTCCGGAAAGGAGGAGATTGACAGATTGATTGAAAAGAAAAAAGAAAAGAAGATGCTCGCTGGGTCTCATGAGCATCTTGCATTCTTGCTGCTACTGTACTGGCTTTCTTCTTCCATGTCTGAATCTTTAAGCACCAACATAACAATAGCAATGGATTGATCGTAAAAAATATATGAGTAAAAACTTGCTTGGCAATAGCATTCATCACATGATATGGATGGCTTCTGGAAGGCTCGGCTAACACAAATGGATCACATGACATGACTGCTACAGTCGCTCATAACATATTCAGATATACACAAGCTGGAGATAAATTCACCAAATTTTGCAGTGTGACCTGGGAAAATGGAAGTGTTGTTTTCTACTCCAGGGAACCGGAGAAGCAACAAGTGTCGATCGCCACTGTGTTTTCATGCCGGTTCCAAACAGAAACAATGATGCATGCATCCCGGAGCACAGGCAACAGAAAAACATGACAAGAAAGAGACAAAAACTACACCCACTAAACAAGCATCTCAAGACAATCATTCACAGTAATATCGTCTCAGCCTCTACAGTTTAGAGCACTCGTAGTTTCGTTTCGTTTCCACTAAATCATGCAGCCATTTAACATTATTATCATCATCATCGATCAGCAGGTACTAATTCTTCATCATCATCATTATTGATCAACAAGGGCTAGAGTATGAATCAAGCTAATGAACATTGAGTAGTACTGCTATAAGTAATAAGCTGCTTGATCATCTAGTAGTAGCGAGCTATGAATCACGGACATGCAAAGTTGAATTCCAATTGCAAGCACGACAGAAAGGTGAAAGAATTCCAAAGGAAAGGAAAAGAAAGGGGATGGAGGAGTCCATGGAAAGAGTTTTATTACAGGCAGCACCTCAGGAATCACACCTATTCGAAACCCCTGCATGCGTCAATTCGAAGCAACCCCCTCCCGAGAAAAAGCAAAGAGTATCACAGCATCCGGCCGCCGTTATTCTGCCGGCGGCGCGGGCGTGGCCGCGGCGGCAGCGGCGTTGGCCTCGGCGACGGACTTGAGCTTCTGGAGGTTGAGCCTGACGACGGTGTCCGCGAAGAGGCGCGTGTCCTCCTCGCTGTTGCCGTCGGGGACGTCGACGACGTAGGACTCGAGGACGACGGTGCAGATCTCGGCGGGCGCGGCCGGGGAGAGCTCGGAGACGGTGGTGACGGACCGGTAGTTGCGGAGGCGGTGCTCGCCGCCGGTGATGGTGAAGCCGAAGGCCCTGCGCGCGTCATCGAGGAGGTCGAGGCGCTCGGTGCTGGTGCTGGCGGGGAGGCCGGAGATGACGCTGACCTCGCGGAGGCGGCCCGGGCGGAGCTCGTCGCCGGCCTCGGGGTCTGGGCGGAGCGCGCAGCTGCGGATGAAGTGCTTGTACACCTGGGGGCAGTCGAAGCGGCGGACGATGGCCCAGACGGCGGCTGGCGGCGCCTCGATACGCTGCGCCACGAGAGAGGAGCATTGGCCTGGCCCCACGGCGTACCGGTGGTACGCCTCCACCGTGGGCAGCAGCTGCGCGTACTCCGCGGCCGTCAGCCCAAGCCCCGCCGGTACCTCCGGCTCCGTCGCCGCCGCCGCCACAGGCTGCTGCTCCATCGATTGGACTCGACTCGACGCGGTCGGGTGGGGTGGGGTGGGATGCGTGCGACAGAGAGGCTTGGAGCAGGGTGAGATGAAGGGGAGCCTTGCGGGAGTGAGCTGCCTGCTAGTACATTTAATACTACTCCATCTAGCAGTAGACGCTGAAGCGAGATGGGGAATTGGGACCAGGGCTTTCTCTCTCTACTCTCTCTCTCTCTTGGTCTACGACCCCTTCACTCTAGGGAATCAAAAATGTTTTTTAATTGTGTGTGCTTGTGGTATATGCATATTCTCTCTTCGGATTTACCAAGTGTCTTTGCTTAAAACTAGAGGAACAACACTTTGATTGGTTTTTTTAGCAGAACTCTTTTTCTAAACTAAGAGCATCTCCCTGAAAAATAGACGAGTAAACCGCCGAGTAAAGATTAATGGACTATTTTTACTCCATTAAATTTTGATCGGACCTAATTGATCTTCTAAATTTAGTGGAGTAATTTATTTTATCAAATTCGTTCATTTTTGGCCACCGAAATAAACTTCACTATTTTTTTATTTTATTGAACGTCATCTTGAAACACCACAGAACATAATTCACCAATTCTTCGCTAAGAGAACCAATCGAAAAACTAGAACCACAATTATATACTTCAATGGAAATCTCATCCTACATACTTTTTGAGCAAACCGTGGCAACAAGTACTCACCCCATCCTTTTCACTCTTGAAGAACACCCACGCTAGATGCTTCAGCGTGCTCGAAACTTGGCGCAACACTAGCCGTGGGTAGTGGTCACACTTGATAACCGGCAGCGGGGAGCCGGCGAGCTGCTCAGCTAGTGCCAAGCCCGTTCAACGGTCGCTGGGCATGGCTGTGACGGTGGCCAGTCGACGAGTGAGACCCGAGCATTAGAGAAGGAGGCCATACCGATATGCGGCGCTCGTTGCATAGGCTATGCGGTTCGATACCTGTCCAATCCATGAAAAAAGGCGTCGGGGCTGGTGGATGGATGCGTCAATTCTGGCGCCGGCTGCGAGAACCATAGATCCGCCAATTTATGCGCCAACGACGACAAGAGAGGCCCAAATCTGGGTGACGAGGGATGCGTCGGGTCCGACGGAGCATCGGTGTTGGCAGGTGGTGGCCGGCGGAGGCAGGAAGGGTGGCACCGGAGTAGATGCGCCATTGGGGTGGGTGGGTGCGGCCGGGGAGGGGAGAAGATTTTTTTTCACCGAGCGATGGAGGCCGACTAAAAATAGGCGCCTGCAGGCAGTGGGGTAAAGTTTTTCCTCCTCTATACGATTTAGTACTTCGGGTAGATGCTGGTTAGAGCATAGTTTAAAAACCAAACCGGTAATCAAACTGGCATGGCTGTCGATTCAAGTTTTTACCGATCAGACCACCGGTTCACCGGTTTGATTGTCAATTTTTAATAAATAAAATAATATATATACACACACACACACACACACACCACAATCAATAGATAAAAAATGTGTAATCGAAGGTGACAGTCGAATGTCTTGGTCCTCATGCTCGACTGCTCCTGGTCTAGACTCTTGAATGGAGGGAGACAACCAGAGGGAGGATTGGCCGATTTGTTTGGAGCGGAGGGAGATCAGAGTTGGCCAGGCCAGTTCAACCAGGCGGCGGCAGCCCCACTCCCCAGCGGGGCTTAAGAGTGGCGGCGCGGGCTGTTGGCCTGTTGCTGCCGCGCGGGGCGGCGAGTGAGAGGTGGTGTCACCGCGCCATGGCACTCGGAAAGGGTGGCACCAGAGGGGCCGGCTGCGCTCGATAGGGTTTGTATGTGGACAGAATCGAGATAAATTCTCCTAATTCGGCCAAAACCCTACTAAAAGAGGGATTTTCTTCCCTTTCCAATTCTACCCCTTACTTGTTCGCATGAAAACAGGTCATTGAGGGGCTTCTCAAAAAATGATATCGAACCGTCCGGATTTCTATGAGCCGCCCGGTTCACCGTTTTTTGAAAAAGCGCCTGGTTCGGTCGATTTTTTCTAGTTTGATTGCTCGAACGGCGTGTTGCGCTTAAAACCCGCCGGGAACGCCGGTTCCAGTTTTTTCCAATCCGACCGCCGGTCCCGTCTGGTTTTTTAAACTATGGGTTAGAGAGTAAAACTGGATTTTTTAACTCCTCTATAGTCGTTTAGGGGATTGGCTAGAGATGCTCCAAGGAGGTTGATTTTCTCTAAGCTAAATAACTATTCCCTCCATCTCCACCTAGGTTTACAAGATCCATCTCTAAAATTTAGTTCTTTGAAATATGAGGCGACACCTCTTCCTTCCCCGAGATCCATTTAAGAGCATGCTTAATAAAATATCAATTGCTGATTACATGCAACTGATATGTCATCTAAAGGTCATTATGTATACTTAGGCCTCTCCCAATGCTCCACCTTATACAGGTGCTAAGGCTGCCATGTAGGCAAAAATATGACGTGGTAAGGTAATTAAGAGGAGAGAGAAGAGTGTGGTGACCCCAGGAAGAAACAATGCCAAACATGTGAACCTAGGAAAAAAATACTTAAATGAAAGAAGCCCACCAATGCATGGAGAACTTTAGTTGCTAAATCATTAAATGAAGGATGCTTAGCCACAACAAGTTAAGCACATTTGCATTGGAGGCTTCAGTTGCTTAACTCTTTAATGCGCTTAGCACCTCATCTTAGCACTGGTGCATTGGAAGAGGCCTTACTCATACAATGAGGTTGGCTATTAGACTAGTACAGTTTTTACCCTATCTCCTCTCTTTCATTGTATTTATTACTTTTGCCTAGGGGCACGCATATTGTTAGGCTTTTGCATGAGAGCGCACTTCCATTATTTTTTATGTATCTCTCCTCCATATAGACAAAAGTGCCATGTAGACGGGCTATAAGCCCATTATTGTAATTGCTCTAATCAATTCCGATATGGTTTACTCCGAGTGCAACACCTATCTAGATGTCACCGGGAGGAGAAAGAGGAAGAAGTGACGACTCAGCTTTAGATATCAAGCATGCTTATTGGAGTCTATTAATGACATTAATGCCTTGTCTTTGTATGACAATGTTGCCAATAAACCCGGATGGAGGAGGCTGTACTTTTTTCACTATGTGTATTTCCTTAGTTCACTACAAGAAAAAGACACATGCAACCATGACATTTTGGCCTGAATGAAAATATATTTATCACGTAAGTGACACTTCCAAGACGATAGTAGTGACGAAAACACGTATCATCATGGATGTGGTGGACACCTAATTCTATGATAGAAAATTATGACAGAGAAAGAGATTTTCTTCCTAGAAGGGCCGACAGTGCACCTGCATTATATTCTTTAGGCATTCCATGACGTAAAAAATCATGATAGAAGTGAGGGCGAGAATTTTTGGGAATTTCTCCGCCTCGCACGGTATATTGTGGGTGGTTGGGCCCGAGCATTGCATTGGTAGTTTGCATGATCTCGTACGCTCGTATGTGCGCGGTAGTTGCAGGCCCCCGATCGATCGAGCAATGCTCGCATGGTTGTAGGAGGTTCCTATTGTGCGTGAGACTTTGGCACTATAAAGAACCCAGTCGACTGTTTGATGTGAGTCACTCGCTAGCAGCCTGCAGCTGTGCGTGGTGCGCAATAGTTGGAGAAGCCTGCATATGTGCGAGTCATTGCGATCGTGTGCGGTAGTGTATGAGCCCCTAATCAATCGATACGGGCTACCCTCTCACTCATGATGCTTCGTATTCTTGGCGGTGTGTGTGTGTGAAGACGTATGTGTGAGTTTGCATCATGCACGGTAGTCGGAGGCCCCCGTTTGTATGCGTGAGTGCATGTGTAGTTGCAAGGAGCCTCCGCAGGTGTTGCTGTGCCCCTCGCGTGATATGTAGAGTAGAGACACAATCTTGTGAGAGGAGCCCATCTTGATGTGTTCATTACCCCTAGCCCTAGCCCGTTGTGCGATGAGACCTCTCGATGCGTACAGTACCCCCAGCCCCAGCCCAGTCGGTTGCCTCTTGAAAGATCGAGAAGATAGGTCTAGAGGGGGCTAGATAGAAAATTAACAACACAAAAGGGAAGTTTTTAGTTTTCTTGACAATTAGGCAGATTCTAGCACATGTTAAGTGGCAACCAATACATCCTACACATGCATATCTAGAGATAGGGCAGCAGAATAGGAACAACTTGCAAGCGCAAGAAAGTAAAGGAGGTAGAGATAGGAAGATCAAACGCAATGAAGGCACGATGATTTTCGGTGTGCTTCCGGTAGGTGGTGCTATCGTACATCCATGTTGATGAAGACTTAAACCCACAGAGGGTAAAGGCTACATGAGTCCACAGAGGGCTCCACCCATGAAGGGTCCAGGAAGAAGCAACATTGTCTATCTCACCATGGCTTACGCCCATGAAAGACTAGCCTTACTCGGGGTAGATCTTCACAAAGTAGACGATCTCCTTGCCCTTACAAAATCCTTGCTTCAACCCCACATGATCTTGGAGGCTCCCAAGTGACACCTAACCAATCTAGGAGACACCACTCTCCAAAAGGTAATAGATGTTGTTGTTGATAATGAACTCCTTACTCTTGTGCTTCAAAAGATAGTCTTCCCAACACTCAATCACTCTCTCAAAGATTTGGTTTGGGTAGGAGAAGGATTGGAGGAAAACAACTTGGGAAGGCTATAAATCAAGGTTCAAATGGTTGGATTGAAATGCCTTGATCTCGACACAAGTGTAGGTGGTTCTCTCTCAGGAAATGGATATGGGAAGTGTAGTTTCATCCTGGTTGCTCTCTCCGAGAGTGAGCGATGTTGGCGGGGTATATATAGCCATCACCAAAAATCCAACCTTAGAAACTTTAAGTACAACTTGGTGACATCGAAAAGAATTCTCAGTGAGACTGAACAGTGTAAAAGATTCAAATGTTAGCCTTTTGAGTGAGACCAAATGAATCCACTCAGTGAGACCAATTCGCGATGACCTAAGCAGATTCCTCATCTCGGTAATTCTGATCGGTTCAACTTAGTAGTTCAGAAGTGAAGTCGGTGGGTTACAGAAACTTGGTCACTGCACTTCGATGGGACCGAATGTCGTCTCGGTTGTACCGAGTTTCTAGGGTTTGGCTTGTGGCTCCGTCTTGGCTAACTCGGTGGGTCTAGATGTAAGTGGTTCGGTGGGACCGAGTTTGACATTGGGGTTTTGACAGATGGAGAATGAGAATGTGGTTGAGGGTTTTTGGAGTAATATCTTCAAGCACTTTGGGCAATTGAGTCATGATCAAAACCTCATCCGCTTTTAATAGCATTGGGTTTACTATGGACTTAATGTGATGTTTGATCACTTAACTAAAAATGTAGAGTCTTGAAGCTTTTGCAATGTGTTTACTTAGCATTTTGAGGGGTCCACAATCACATGTCCTTGCCATGCCAACATTGAACTTTCGTGAAATTCATCTTTGAGTAGGCATTAGTTCAATGACATATATGTTGTTGTTAATTACCAAAACCACCTGGGGATTAGTTGCATTTTTAATCTCCCCCTTTTTGGTAATTGATGACAACATATAGATCAAAGCTTCGATAATGGATATAATCAATGAATAGTGTCGTCGCTTTGCGAAGTATGTCATAAGCAAGAGCTCCCCCTAAATTTGTGCATTATTTGAAATTTGCGTTTGAATGCAAATGCACAATCGATTTGGATCATGGGTACTTGATGTCTACTACGCAACCTTCTTCTTGTAGACTCATGCTGGGCCTCCAGGCGCAGAGTTTTGTAGGACAGTAGCAATTTTCCCTCAAGTGGATGACATAAGGTTTATCAATCCGTGGGAGGCGTAGGATGAAGATGGACTCTCTCAAAGAACCCTCCAACCAAATAACAAAGAGTCTCTTGTGTCCCCAACACACCAAATACAATGGTAAATTGTATAGGTGCACTAGTTTGGCGAAGAGATGGTGATGCAAGTGTAATATGGATAGTAGATATAGATTTTTGTAATCTGAAAATATAAAAACAGCAAGGTAACTAGTAACGAAAGTGAGCAAAAACGGTATTTCAATGCTTGAAAACAAGGCCTAGGGTTCATACTTTCACTAGTGCAAATTCTCTCAACAATGATAACATAATTCAATCATATGGCAATCCCTCAACGTGCGGCAAAGAATCAGTCCAAAGATTCTATCGGAGAACATAGGACGAAAATGTGCACCAACCCCTGTGCATAGATTACCCCAATGTCACCTCGGGAATCCGTGAGTTGATTACCAAAACATACATCAAGTGAATCAATAGAACATCCCATTGTCACCACAGACATCCCATCGCAAGACATACATCAAGTGTTCTCAAATCCAATACTCAATCAAACATAACGAAACCTCAAAGAGCAAGAGTCAATTCATCACAAGAAAGTAGAGGGGGAGAAACACCAAATGATCCAACTATAGTAACAAAGCTCGTGATACATCAAGATCGTGCCAAATCAAGAACATAAGAGAGAGAGATCAAACACATAGATACTGGTACATACCCTTAAAGGAAATACGCCCTAGATGTCGGATTTCGGGTTCCGGCAAAACCCTTGAGGTTCGAACTCTGGGGTGCGCGCGAAGATCTCCCCCTACCTAATCATGCCCTCACCCTCACTGCGATCTCGAAACCTAGCTCGACGAACTCGCAACACAAGAGACAAAAGATTTATACTTGTTCAGGCCATCGTTGTGGTGTACTACCCTACTCCAGTGTGGTGCGGTGGATTGCCTCTCGAGCTGAGGATGAACAGTACAAGGGGAAGAACAGCCTCCTGAGGCGAGGTGTTCTTGTGCTTGGTGGGTGGCTATGCTCAAGGTGAGATTCCGATCCAAGATGAGTTCGAGATCCTGAAGGAAATATGCCCTAGAGGCAGTAATAAAGTTATTATTTATTTCCTTATATCATGATAAATGTTTATTATTCATGCTATAATTGTATTAACCGGAAACATAATACATGTGTGAATACATAGACAAACAGAGTGGCACTAGTATGCCTCTACTTGACTAGCTCGTTAATCAAAGATGGTTATGTTTCCTAGCCATAGACATAAGTTGTCATTTGATTAACGAGATCACCTCATTAGGAGAATGACGTGATTGACTTGACCCATTCCGTTAGCTTAGCACCCGATCGTTTAGTATGTTGCTATTGCTTTCTTCATGACTTATACATGTTCCTCTGACTATGAGATTATGCAACTCCCGTTTACCGGAGGAACACTTTGTGTGCTACCAAACGTCACAACGTAAATGGGTGATTATAAAGGTGCTCTACAGGTGTCTCCAAAGGTACTTGTTGGGTTGGCGTATTTCGAGATTAGGATTTGTCACTCCGATTGTCGGAGAGGTATCTCTGGGCCCACTCGGTAATGCACATCACTATAAGCCTTGCAAGCATTGTGACTAATAAGTTAGTTGCGGGATGATGTGTTACGGAACGAGTAAAGAGACTTGCCGGTAACGAGATTGAACTAGGTATCGAGATACCGACGATCGAATCTCGGGCAAGTAACATACTGATGACAAAGGGAACAACGTATGTTGTTATGCGGTCTGACCGATAAAGATCTTCGTAGAATATGTGGGAGCCAATATGGGCATCCAGGTCCCGCTATTGGTTATTGACCGGAGACGTGTCTCGGTCATGTCTACATAGTTCTCGAACCCGTAGGGTCCGCACGCTTAAAGTTACGATGACAGTTTTATTATGAGTTTATGTATGTTGATGTACCGAAGGAGTTCGGAGTCCCGGATGAGATCGGGGACATGACGAGGAGTCTCGAAATGGTCGAGACGTAAAGATCGATATATTGGACGACTATATTCGGACTTCGGAAAGGTTCCGAGTGATTCGGGTATTTTTCGGAGTACCGGAGAGTTACGGGAATACGTATTGGGCCTTATTGGGCCATACGGGAAAGAAGAAAAAGGGCCTCAAGGGTGGCCGCACCCCTCCCCTTGGTCTGGTCCGAATTGGACTAGGGAAGGGGGGCGCCCCCTTCCTTCCTTCTCTTTTTCCCTTCCTCTTTTCCTATTCCATATGGGAGGTGGAATCCTACTAGGACTAGGGAGTCCTAGTAGGACTCCACACTTGGTGCGCCCCCTCCTAGGGCCGGCCTCCTCCTCCCTTGCTCCTTTATATACGGGGGCAGGGGGGCACCCCAGAGACACAACAATTGATCCTTGAGATCTTTTAGCCGTGTGCGGTGCCCCCTCCACCAAATTACACCTCGATAATATCATTGCGGAGCTTAGGCGAAGCCCTGCGTCGGTAGAACATCATCATCGTCACCACGCCGTCGTGCTGACGAAACTCTCCCTCAACACTCGGCTGGATCGGAGTTCGAGGGACGTCATCGAGCTGAACGTGTGTAGAACTCGGAGGTGCCGTGCGTTCGGTACTTGATCGGTCGGATCGTGAAGACGTACGACTACATCAACCGCGTTGTGATAACGCTTCCGCTGTCGGTCTACGAGGGTACGTGGACAACACTCTCCCCTCTCGTTGCTATGCATCACCATGATCTTGCGTGTGCGTAGGAAATTTTTTGAAATTACTACGTTCCCCAACAGTGGCATCCGAGCCTGGTTTTATGCGTTGATGCTATGCACGAGTAGAACACAAGTGAGTTGTGGGCGATATAAGTCATACTGCTTACCAGCATGTCATACTTTGGTTCAGCGGTATTGTGAGATGAAGCGGCCCGGACCGACATTACGCGTACGCTTACGCGAGACTGGTTTCACCGTTCGGAGCACTCGTTGCTTAAAGGTGACTGGCGGGTGTCTGTCTCTCTCACTTTAGTTGAACCGAGTGTGGCTACGCCCGGTCCTTGCGAAGGTTAAAACAGCACCAACTTGACAAACTATCGTTGTGGTTTTGATGCGTAGGTAAGAACGGTTCTTGCTAAGCCCGTAGCAGCCACGTAAAACTTGCAACAACAAAGTAGAGGACGTCTAACTTGTTTTTGCAGGGCATGTTGTGATGTGATATGGTCAAGACATGATGTGATATAATGTGTTGTATGAGATGATCATGTTTTGTAACCGAGTTATCGGCAACTGGCAGGAGCCATATGGTTGTCGCTTTATTGTATGAGATGCAATCGCCATGTAATAGTTTTACTTTATCACTAAGCGGTAGCGATAGTCGTAAAAGCAATAAGTTGGCGAGACGACAACGATGCTACGATGGAGATCAAGGTGTCGCGCCGGTGACGATGGTGATCATGACGGTGCTTCGGAGATGGAGATCACAAGCACGGTGCTTCGGAGATGGAGATCACAAGCACAAGATGATGATGGCCATATCATATCACTTATATTGATTGCATGTGATGTTAATCCTTTATGCATCTTATCTTGCTTTGATTGACGGTAGCATTATAAGATGATCTCTCACTAAAATTTCAAGATAAAAGTGTTCTCCCTGAGTATGCACCGTTGCAAAAGTTCTTCGTGCTGAGACACCACGTGTTAATCGGGTGTGATAGGCTCTACGTTCAAATACAACGGGTGCAAAACAGTTGCACACGCGGAATACTCAGGTTAAACTTGACGAGCCTAGCATATACAGATATGGCCTCGGAACACAGAGACCGAAAGGTCGAGCGTGAATCATATAGTAGATATGATCAACATAGTGATGTTCACCATTGAAACTACTCCATCTCACGTGTTAATCGGACATGGTTTAGTTGCTTTGGATCACGTAATCACTTAGATGATTAGAGAGATGTCTATCTAAGTGGGAGTTCTTAAGTAATATGATTAATTGAACTTAAATTTATCATGAACTTAGTCCTGATAGTATTTTGCAAATTATGTTGTAGATCAATAGCTCGCGTTGTTGCTTCCCTGTGTTTATTTTTTGTTCCTAGAGAAAAATTATGTTGAAAGATGTTAGTAGCAAAGATGCGGATTGGATCCGTGATCTGAGGATTATCCTCATTGCTGCACAGAAAAATTATGTCCTTGATGCACCGCTAGGTGACAGACCTATTGCAGGAGCAGATGCAGACGTTATGAACGTTTGGCTAGCTCAATATGATGACTACTTGATAGTTTAGTGCACCATGCTTAACGGCTTAGAATCGGGACTTCAAAGACGTTTTGAACGTCATGGACCATATGAGATGTTCCAGGAGTTGAAGTTAATATTTCAAGCAAATACCCGAGTTGAGAGATATGAAATCTCCAACAAGTTCTATAGCAAAAAGATGGAGGAGAATCGCTCAACTAGTGAGCATGTGCTCAGATTGTCTGGGTACTACAATCGCTTGAATCAAGTGGGAGTTTATCTTCCAGATAAAATAGTGATTGACAGAATTCTCTAGTCACCATCACCAAGTTAGTAGAACTTCGTGATGAACTATGGTATGCAAGGGATGACGAAAGTAATTCCCGAGCTCTTCGTGATGCTGAAATCGACGAAGGTAGAAATCAAGAAAAACATCAAGTGTTGATGGTTGACGAGACCACTTCAAGTGTTGATGGTTGACGAGACCGCTAGTTTCAAGAAAAGGGCAAAGGGAAAAAGGGGAACTTCAAAAAGAACGGCAAGCAAGTTGCTGCTCAAGTGAAGAAGCCTAAGTCTGGTCCTAAGCCTGAGACTAAGTGCTTCTACTGCAAAGGGACTGGTCACTGGAAGCGGAACTACCCCAACTATTTGGTGGATAAGAAGGATGGCAAAGTGAACAAAGGTATATTTGATATACAGATTATTGATGTGTACTTTACTAGTGTTTATAGCAATCCCTCGGTAATTGATACTGGTTCAGTTGCTAAGAGTAGTAACTCGAAACGGGAGTTGCAGAATAAACAGAGACTAGTAAAAGTGAACAAAGGTATATTTGATATACAGATTATTGATGTGTACTTTACTAGTGTTTATAGCAACCCCTCGGTAATTGATACTGGTTCAGTTGCTAAAGAGTAGTAACTCGAAAACGGGAGTTGCAGAATAAACAGAGACTAGTAAAAGGCGAGGTGACGATGTGTGTTGGAAGTAGTTCCAAGATTGATATGATCATCATCGCACACTCCCTGTACTTTCGGGATTAGTGTTGAAACTAAATAAGTGTTATTTGGTGTTTGCGTTGAGCATGAATATGATCTGATCATGTTTATTGCAATACGGTTATTCATTTAAGTTAGAGAACAATTGTTGTTCTGTTTACATGAATAAAACCTTTATGGTCATACACACCAACGAAAATGGTTTGTTGGATCTCGATCGTAGTGATACACATATTCATAATATTGAAGCCAAAAGATGCAAAGTTAATAATGATAGTGCAACTTATTTGTGGTACTGCCGTTTAGGTCATATTGGTGTAAAGCGCATGAAGAAACTCCATACTGATGGGATTTTGGAATCACTTGATTATGAATCACTTGATGCTTGCGAACCGTGCCTCATGGGCAAGATGACTAAAACGCCGTTCTCCGGAACTATGGAGAGAGCAACAGATTTGTTGGAAATCATACATACAGATGTATGTGGTCCGATGAATATTGAGGCTCGTAGCAGGTATCATTATTTTCTGACCTTCACAGATGATTTGAGCAGATATGGGTATATCTACTTGATGAAACACAAAGTCTGAAACATTTGAAAAGTTCAAAGAATTTCAGAGTGAAGTGGAGAATCATCGTAACAAGAAAATAAAAGTTTCTACGATATGATCGCAGAGGTAAAATATTTGAGTTACGAGTTTGGCCTTCAGTTAAAACAATGTGAAATAGTTTCACTACTCACGCCACCTGGAACACCACAGTGTAATGGTGTGTCCGAACGTCATAACCGTACTTTATTGGATATAGTGCAATCTATGATGTCTCTTACCAATTTACCACTATCGTTTTGGGTTATGCATTAGAGACAGCTACATTCACGTTAAATAGGGCACCATCAAAATCCGTTGAGACGACGCCTTATGAACTGTGGTTTGGCAAGAAACCAAAGTTGTCGTTTCTTAAAATTTTGGGGTTGCGATGCTTATGTGAAAAAATTTCATCCTGATAAGCTCAAACCCAAATCGGAGAAATGTGTCTTCATAGGATACCCAAAGGAGACAGTTGGGTACACCTTCTATCACAGATCCGAAGGCAAGACATTCGTTGCTAAGTATGGATCCTTTCTAGAGAAGGAGTTTCTCTCGAAAGATGTGAGTGGGAGGAAAGTAGAACTTGATGAGGTAACTGTACCTGCTCCCTTATTGGATCACAGAAATCTGTTCCTGTGACTTCTACACCAATTAGTGAGGAAGTTAATGATGATGATCATGTAACTTCAGATCAAGTTACTACCAAACCTCGTAGGTAAACCAGAGTAAGATCCGCACCAGAGTGGTACGGTAATCCTGTTCTGGAGGTTATGTTACTAGACCATGACGAACCTACGAACTATGAAGAAGCGATGGTGAGCCCAGATTCCGCAAAATGGCTTGAGGCCATGAAATCTGAGATGAGATCCATGTATGAGAACAAAGTGTGGACTTTGGTTGACTTGCCCGATGATCGGCAAGCAATTGAGAATAAATGGATTGTCAAGAGGAAGACGGACGCTGATAGTAGTATCACTATCTACAAAGCTAGAATTGTCGCAAAAAGGTTTTCGACAAGTTCAAGATGTTGACTACGATGAGAGTTTCTCACTCGTATCTATGCTTAAGTCTGTCCGAATCATGTTAGCAATTGCCGCATTTTATGAAATCTGGCAAAGGGATAAACAAAACTGCATTCCTTGATGGATTTATTAAAGAAGAGTTGTATATGATACAACCAGAAGGTTTTGTCAATCCTAAAGGTGCTAACAAAATATGCAAGCTCCAGCGATCCATCAATGGACTGGTGCAAGCATCTCGGAGTTGGAATATACGCTTTGATAAGTTGATCAAAGCATATAGTTGTATACAGACTTGCGGTGAAGCCTGTATTTACAAGAAAGTGAGTGGGAGCACTACAGCATTTCTGATAAGTATATGTGAATGACATATTGTTGATCGGAAATAATGTAGAATTATTCTGCAAAGCATAAAGGAGTGTTTGAAAGGAGTTTTTCAAAGATAGACCTCGGTGAAGCTGCTTACATATTGAGCATCAAGATCTATAGAGATAGATGAAGACGCTTGATAAGTTTTTCAATGAGTACATACCTTAACAAGATTTTGAAGTAGTTCAAAATAGAACAGTCAAAGAAAAGAGTTCTTGCCTGTGTTACAAGGTGTGAAATTGAGTAAAGACTCAAAGCCCGACCACGGCAAAAGATAGAAAGAGAATGAAAGTCATTCCCTATGCCTTGGCCATAGGTTCTATAAAGTATGCCATGCTGTGTACCAGATCTATTGTATACCCTACACTGATTTTGGCAAGGGAGTACAATAGTGATCTAGGAGTAGATCACTGGACAGCGGTCAAAATTATCCTTACTGGAATAAGGATATGTTTCTCGATTATGGAAGTGACAAAAGGCTCGTCGTAAAAGGTTACGTCGATGCAAGTTTTGACACTAATCTAGATGACTCTAAGTCTCGGTCTAGATACATATTGAAAGTGGGAGCAATTAGCTAGAGTAGCTCCATGCAGAGCATTGTAGACATAGAAATTTGCAAAATACTTACGGATCTGAATGTGACAGACCCGTTGACTAAAATTATCTCACAAGCAAAACATGATCACACCTTAGTACTCTTTGGGTGTTAATCACATAGCGATGTGAACTAGATTACTGACTCTAGTAAACCCTTTGGGTGATGGTCACATGACGATGTGAACCATGGGTGTTAATCACATGGTGATGTGAACTATTCATGTTAAATCACATGGCGATGTGAACTAGATTATTGACTCTAGTGCAAGTGGGAGACTGAAGGAAATATGCCCTAGAGGCAATAATAAAGTTATTATTTATTTCCTTATATCATGATAAATGTTTATTATTCATGCTAGAATTGTATTAACCGGAAACATAATACATGTGTGAATACATAGACAAACAGAGTGTCACTAGTATGCCTCTACTTGACTAGCTCGTTAATCAAAGATGGTTATGTTTCCTAGCCATAGACATAAGTTGTCATTTGATTAACGAGATCACCTCATTAGGAGAATGACGTGATTGACTTGACCCATTCCGTTAGCTTAGCACCCGATCGTTTAGTATGTTGCTATTGCTTTCTTCATGACTTATACATGTTCCTCTGACTATGAGATTATGCAACTCCCGTTTACCGGAGGAACACTTTGTGTGCTACCAAACGTCACAACGTAAATGGGTGATTATAAAGGTGCTCTACAGGTGTCTCCAAAGGTACTTGTTGGGTTGGCGTATTTCGAGATTAGGATTTGTCACTCCGATTGTCGGAGAGGTATCTCTGGGCCCACTCGGTAATGCACATCACTATAAGCCTTGCAAGCATTGTGACTAATAAGTTAGTTGCGGGATGATGTGTTACGGAACGAGTAAAGAGACTTGCCGGTAACGAGATTGAACTAGGTATCGAGATACCGACGATCGAATCTCGGGCAAGTAACATACTGATGACAAAGGGAACAACGTATGTTGTTATGCGGTCTGACCGATAAAGATCTTCGTAGAATATGTGGGAGCCAATATGGGCATCCAGGTCCCGCTATTGGTTATTGACCGGAGACGTGTCTCGGTCATGTCTACATAGTTCTCGAACCCGTAGGGTCCGCACGCTTAAAGTTACGATGACAGTTTTATTATGAGTTTATGTATGTTGATGTACCGAAGGAGTTCGGAGTCCCGGATGAGATCGGGGACATGACGAGGAGTCTCGAAATGGTCGAGACGTAAAGATCGATATATTGGACGACTATATTCGGACTTCGGAAAGGTTCCGAGTGATTCGGGTATTTTTCGGAGTACCGGAGAGTTACGGGAATACGTATTGGGCCTTATTGGGCCATACGGGAAAGAAGAAAAAGGGCCTCAAGGGTGGCCGCACCCCTCCCCTTGGTCTGGTCCGAATTGGACTAGGGAAGGGGGGCGCCCCCTTCCTTCCTTCTCTTTTTCCCTTCCTCTTTTCCTATTCCATATGGGAGGTGGAATCCTACTAGGACTAGGGAGTCCTAGTAGGACTCCACACTTGGTGCGCCCCCTCCTAGGGCCGGCCTCCTCCTCCCTTGCTCCTTTATATACGGGGGCAGGGGGCACCCCAGAGACACAACAATTGATCCTTGAGATCTTTTAGCCGTGTGCGGTGCCCCCCTCCACCAAATTACACCTCGATAATATCATTGCGGAGCTTAGGCGAAGCCCTGCGTCAGTAGAACATCATCATCGTCACCACGCCGTCGTGCTGACGAAACTCTCCCTCAACACTCGGCTGGATCGGAGTTCGAGGGACGTCATCGAGCTGAACGTGTGTAGAACTCGGAGGTGCCGTGCGTTCGGTACTTGATCGGTCGGATCGTGAAGACGTACGACTACATCAACCGCGTTGTGATAACGCTTCCGCTGTCGGTCTACGAGGGTACGTGGACAACACTCTCCCCTCTCGTTGCTATGCATCACCATGATCTTGCGTGTGCGTAGGAATTTTTTTGAAATTACTACGTTCCCCAACAGATCCCTCCTACGGTACTGGGCTAGTCCTATTTATAGAGGCCCTGGTCCTCTCCCCAAATATTGAGCGGGAAGGGATTCCACAACGGCCAGTTTGAAGGGGGACAACTAGTACAAGCTATCCTGACTAAAGGTGGTCTTCGGCTGCCAAAGGCTCTGGTGGTGACACCGTCTTGGGCTCCACGGTGACCTCCAACCTGCCGTCCTGCTGGGCCTGATGCCTCGGTACTCATCGCCTGTGCTTGCCTCCTTAGCACCAAAGAGGAAGCGAGCACACTGTGCACGCTGGCGCCCGCCTGGCCTTGGTCGTCACGGCTAACGTCGTAGGAGCCTCACGAGGTTCGCCTTGCCTTGATCTCTCCGCCCCTCGCGAGCCAGCCTGGTGAGGCTGCTCCCGAGGAGGTCTTGTGTCGTCCGCCCCGCGAGGCTTGGCCCCTCGCGAGGGTCTTGAATGCTTGCTGGTGAAGACGGGCCGTACTGGGCCGCGAGTGGAGCCATGCCACGGGCCGCGGGCAGGCAAGTCTGGGGACCCGCGTTCCCAGAACGCCGACAGTAGCCCCCGGGCCCAAGGCGCGCTCAGACTTGGCTTCGAGGCGAAGCCAAAGGGCAAGTGCGGAGCGCCGCGGGCCCCAACAGCCTGTGGTTTTGGTCGTCGCGTGGCGATTGATTGGACGTGGGCGTCTCCGCTTCCCCACGCTGCCTCGGCAACTGCCCGACTTGACGAGTCCCTGCTGCATGCAAAAAGGGTTATCATTACCTACGATCGTGGAGGCCGACGGTTGGCCTCCCTCGGGCTATAAATGAGGAGGGAGGCGGAGCCCCCGTTTCTCATCTCTTCTTGCTCCGCCCGCTTCTTCTCTCTTGGTCCATTGCTGGTAGAGGCAACAATGGCGCCTATTCGGAGGTTTTCGGCCGCAGAGAAAGGAAAAGCTCCCCGCGACGAGCCCGGGCCGCTTCCGCCGAAGAAGAGGCCGAGCCACCTCCTCCTGGGTACCCGTTGCCTCCGTACGCCCAAGCTAAGGGCTCCGGAGGAAGAGGCGACAAGCGCCGCCCGCGCCGGGGCCGCGGTCGCCGCGCCGGGGCAACGCACGCTGTCGCCCCAGGAGTCCACGCCGCGGACTCCTCGCGCGAGCTCGTGCTGTGGGCAGCGATTCCTCCACGCACTTGGAGCCGCTTCCCCCAGTTCTTCTCCGCTGAGATGCCGCTGTGGGGCCCTCTGGAGCTGTGGCTGCAGCACGCCGACTGCGACGCCCCGGCGACCGGAGCGGAAGTTGAAGTCGTCTCCCCGGGCAAGATCTTCATGACCCGAGGCTGGGGTGAGGTCGCTCGGGTTTGCCGTGCAGAAGGCGCCCTCGCGATCCACTTCGAGTACGACGGCACCTCCACCATGTTCTTCAAGGTCTTCGACACGGAGGGCCGCCGCTTGGAGTGCTGCCTGGGACAAGGCCGTCAGGACCACCCCGCCAGCGATTCCTCCAGCAGCAGCAGCGACGCGTGGGAGTCTAGCGACTCTCCCGAGCTCTACGAGACTCCGGAGACGAGCGACGATAGCTACGTGCCCCCGAGCTTTCGCCGTGCCCGGAGCAAGGCTGCAATGTCTGGCCGCCGCCGTCGCTGATCTGGATGGGGTTGGCGCCGGCCTCCCATGGCCCACTGTTGATGATGGCGTCGGTCGTGCTGGCGCGTGTAGATAGGGCTCCTTGAATTTCCTCTCTTTTGCTTCCTGCGAGGAATCAAGAAGAGCCCCGCGGGGGTGTGTAAAGGGCCTGTAATGTCCTTTGTTGACACTATCCTTATTATGAAATTATGCGGGCGCGTGTCCTGTTTTGGCTCAGTCTCCCCTTTCTATCCTCGCGATGGCTTGATGCTCTATGCTGACAGGTCCCGGTCCCCAGACAGGCTGCAGCCGTCGGTGGTATGCCAGGTCGCGATGCCGTGGTCAAGGCCAGGAGGTGAGCGGCCCGAGGTCCAGTAAGAGCCCCTGAGACGCGATGCTCAGGAGGTCCCCTTTAGCGCTCAAGCGGCCATCGAGAGGTAAGAAAGGGGGCGACGCTGCCGTGACAGGGCTGCAGCAAGTGAGGACCCCATGCCGTAGCGATTGGTAGATTCCGAGCGCGAACGTATCTTGGTAGACTGGAGTCGTTTCCTTGCGTTGCGCCTAACTCGTGCGTTAGCGGTCGTGGCGCAGCTAGGTCAGGCCCGTGCGTGCCTCCCCCTCTTCCTCATGCTCTCCTTGGTGCTCTGCGTCCTCAGGCCCTGGCCCTCGAGCGAGCTCAGCCGCCGCTGGTATGCCAGGTCGCGATGCCGTGGTCAAGGCCAGGGGGTGAGGGCTAGAGAGCCAGTAGGAGCTCCTGAGTCACGATGCTCAGGAGCCCTCCTTTTAACGCGCAAGCGAATCGCATGGGAGAAGAGGGAGCCCGCGGTATCGTCCGCTGTTGTCTTCGGGAGGTTCCTGCACGTCAACACGAGGAGGGGCACAGGTTGCCATTATGATTGCCGGCGGGCCACTGGTCGCTCCGCAAGAGGATGAGGGCACTGAGGGCCTGGTGAGGTGACGCGCGTGGGGCGTGCCGCAGGTCAGAGCTCGACCGCTCAGATTTGTCGATGTTGCAGGGACGGACCCAAGCACAAGCGCCGTGCCAGCGTGAGCAGCTCCCGTGGTAGGTGTCAATCAGGCAAGTGAGAGCCATAGATAGATTACACATGGAAAGCAGACTAGCTTAGGTAAATGCAGGAACGATACATGCCACTGGGTCAGACCCGAGCGGCTTGGGGATGATGCAGCCCGAGGGTCGCTCCCGACAGAGTAAGCTGAAGATGTAAAGGGATACATGCCACAGGGACGGACCCACGCGGCCTGGGAATGATGCAGCCCGAGGGGCGCTCCCAGCTAAACGAACTTGGAAAATGTCACCTGGTTCTGTTGTTGAAGACATGTTGGGGCAGCTGAAGACGCGTGGTGCAGGGGTCGCTCCTCACGAGCTGCCGGGGCCGTGAGCCTCAGGAGGCTCTGGGGGTCCAGGCGGTTCCTTGAGGACCATCTCCATCTCCGCCAGGACTGTGTGGTGCCTGGCCTCCTGAGCCGCCAGGATGCTCCGCAGGTTGCGCTGGAAGGCGGACGCCACGCTCGGCAGGCCAAAGGGCATGCGAACGTAGCTGTGAGGCGGGCCCTCGCAGCGTCCCACGCGTAAAGGCCAGAAGAGCTCCTGAGATGCGGCCCTGTTGAGCCCTGGGATGTCGATGCAGACGCGCAACCCGCCATCCTCGCCTGGATGGGGAACTGCGCCAGGTGAGCGGCGGTCGCCGCGCATGGCTCTTGCTTCCTGCAGTTCCTGAGTGGTCTTGGCGATGAACTCCTGAGTGTTGGGCGTTCCTCGCCCGATGTCTTCCTGAGGGAAATGTGCTCTGAGGCACGCCTCCACATGGTGCCCGAGCGCCTCCCTCATGATGTTGGCGAGGTCTAAGGCCCTCCAGAAGAGATCCACTGAGCCCTGCCCGAGGAGGGCGCTGGGCGCGCCTTCCTATGCGAGGGAGGGAGGCGCCCCAGGCGTGGGCGCTGATCCTGACGAGGTACCACTTGCGGCGCCGCTCTCCTGAGGCCCGGCACGAAGTAGCTGCTGCTTCTTCTTGGGGACAACCTCCGGAGGGTACTGTGCTGCACTGTTGTTGGGGTCTTCGATTGACGCTGCTTGGAAGGCGCGCTCGAGGGAGCACACCACATCTCTTTCTTCGCAGGGGACTGTAATGATCCCGCCGCTCCCTGGCATCTTGAGGACGTTGTAGCCATGGTGCGTTACTGCCATGAACTTGGCCAAGGCCGGATACCCGAGGATGGCGTTGTATGGCAGGCGGATGTGGGCGACGTAGAAGTCGATGAGCTCAGTGCGGTAGTTGTTGCGCTGTCCAAATGTGACAGGGAGGCGGACCTGCCCTATCGGCGTGGTGGAACCATCGGTCACTCCTGAGAAGGGCTTGATAGGCTGAAGCTGATCGTAGGGCACTTGAAGGCTGTCGAACATTTCGACGGACATGACGTTGAGCCCTGCGCCGCTGTCGATGAGGGTCTTGGTGACTTGTACGTTGCTGATGACGGGTGGGCAAAGCATTGGGAGGGCGCCAGCGGTAGCCGCGCACTTGAGTTGATCCGCTGAACCGAAGGTGATGGCGCACTTGGACCACCTGAGCGGGCGCGTGGCCTCAAGCTTGGGGAGGACTGCATTCACCTCGTGAGCAAACTTCTTGAAGATACGCTGAGAGGCTGGGTCTTAAGCTCCGTCCAAGATGCAGGCGATAGCGCGCGGCTCCTAGAAACCCCCAGCCCCCTCGTCCTGATGGTGGTCGTCGTTCCTGCTTGGTGGTGGCGGCAGCGGAGGGAGACCGGCGTTGCCTTGGGGGCGGTCCTCACGAGGCTGATCCCTCCAAGCGCCCTCGCGAGGCTGATCTTGCCAACGGTCCTCACGAGGCCGGCCACGCCACTCCTGGCGAGGGCCACGGTCGTCCCAGCGTCCTCCGCCTAGGCCGTAGCCCCGGTCGTTGCGCTCGGGGCGTCGACCGAAGCGTCCATCTCGAATGGCCCTGAGCTCTTGACAGTCATTGGTGTTGTGGCTGTGAACATAGGCGCAGAACGGCCGGCTGCTCTTGGATGACTCGGGCTGGTTGCGGCCGCGCTTCGTGTCCGGCTCCGCCGTGGGTACGGCCGCTCCCTTGCGCTTCACGTCCTTGGCCTTGGCCTTCTTCTCCTCTAGGTCGACAGCTGGGAGCTCAAGGAGGGAAAGGCGCCCTTCCTCAGCCCTTGCGCACTTGGTTGCTAGGTTGAACAGCGCAAGGGACATGCATAGCTCCTCGTGGATGGCGAGCTCCTCCTTCATCTTGACGTCGCGGACGCCATCGGAGAACGCAGAGATGATCGCCTCGTCCGTCACCTTGGGGATCTTGAGGCGAACGTTGTTGAAGCGCTGGATGTACTTCTGGAGGGTCTCTCCCGGCTGCTGCTTGATGCGGCGCAAGTCACCCGCGGCCGGATGGCGGCCGCAAGTGCCCTGGAAGTTGGCGACGAAGCGGTCGCGCATCTCGTCCCAGGAGGAGATCGAGCCCGGAGGCAGGTTCAGGAGCCATGAGCGAGCACCATCCTTGAGAGCCATAGGGAACCAGTTCACCATGACTTTCTCATCGCCGTTGGCCGCCTCAATGCTCAGCTCGTAGAGCTGCAGGAACTCCGCGGGGTCGGGGGTGCCGTTGTAGCGAGGAGGCAGGTCTGGCTTGAACTTGCCCGACCATGCGACGCTACACAGCTCAGGGGTGAAGGTGCGGCAGCCCGCGGTGGCCACCAGGACCCTTTGCTGATGTGGAGCCTGCCCTTGATGTCCGCGCACCACCACCGCAGGCGGCACACGGCCTTGTCGTGGTGGCGCGAGGAGCACGGGAACGTTTTCTCACGGGCGGGGAACTTCTTGGCAGCTTCCTTCTTCGCGCGCGGGCGCCCGACGCGGTGGGTCGCGCCGGGGGGCCGCACGCCTTGGCGCCAGGACGCCGTCTTGGTGCGGAGGTGGCGCTCCGTGAGCCACGTTGCCTGCAGCTGGCGGAGGGCAAGGCAGCGAGAGGGAAGGCGCAGGGGAGCCCCCTGCGGCGCTGACGAGCTCGGTGATGCGGTCGAGCCAGCCATCGTAGAGGTCGTCGACGGGGCGATAGCACAGGAGTTTGCGTGCCACAAGCAACGCGGCCTGCGCGTCCGTGGGAGCGCGACGAGCGTGAGACAACGAGCCGGCCGGGGTCAACGTTGGAGTGGCGGTGCGGCCGTCCTGCCGCACCGAGGGGTGCAACGAGGATGCTTGCTGCTCGTTCCCCGCCGGGCCGGTGACGGCGTTGGCGGCAGGCGACGGAGAACGATGGGGAGGCCCACCGACGGGAGCCGTCTGAACAACGCGGGCGGCGAGGGCGGCCCGGCGCTCAGCGCGGGCTCGACGGGCGTCCGACATGGAGGCGATGAAGCGATGGGATGCGGATCGGTGGAAGGAAATTCCGGCGCACCCCTACCTGGCGCGCCAAATGTCGGATTTCGGGTTCCGGCAAAACCCTTAAGGTTCGAACTCTGGGGTGCGCGCGAAGATCTCCCCCTACCTAATCATGCCCTCACCCTCACCACGATCTCGAAACCTAGCTCGACGAACTCGCAACACAAGAGACACAAGATTTATACTGGTTCGGGCCATCGTTGTGGTGTAATACCCTACTCCAGTGTGGTGCGGTGGATTGCCTCTCGGGCTGAGGATGAACAGTACAAGGGGAAGAACAGCCTCCTGAGGCGAGGTGTTCTTGTGCTTGGTGGGTGGCTATGCTCACGGTGAGATTCCGATCCAAGATGAGTTCGAGATCCCTCCTATGGTGGTGGCTAGTCCTATTTATAGAGGCCCTGGTCCTCTCCCCAAATATTGAGCGGGAAGGGATTCCACAATAGCCAGTTTGAAGGGGGACAGCTAGTATAAGCTATCCAGACTAAAGGTGGTCTTCGCCTGCCAAAGGCTCTGGTGGTGACGCCGTCTTGGGCTCCACGGTGACCTCCGTCCTGCTGTCCTGCTGGTCTTGGTCTTGTTGCACCGATATGGAAACCTTTGCCTGATGCCTCTGTACTCATCGCCTGCACTTGCCTCCTTAGCACCAAAGAGGAAGCAAGCACAGTGTGCGTGCTGGCGCCCGCCTGGCCTTGGTCGTCACGGCTGACATCGTAGGAGCCTCACGAGGTTCGCCTTGCCTTGATCTCTCCGCCCCTCGCAAGCCAGCCTGGTGAGGCTGCTCCAGAGGAGGTCTTGTGTCGTCTGCCCCGCGAGGCTTGGCCCCTCGCGAGGGTCTTCAATGCTTGCTGGTGAAGACGGGCCGTACTGGGCCGCGAGTGGAGCCACGCCGCAGGCAGGCAAGTCTGGGGACCCCCGTTCCCAGAACGCCGATACTAGAGGCAATAATAAAGTTGTTATTCATATTTCATTATGTCATGATAAACGTTTATTATTCATGCTAGAATTGTATTAACCGGAAACTTAGTACATGTGTGAATACATAAATAAAACAAAGTGTCCCTAGTATGCCTCTACTTGACTAGCTCGTTAATCGAAGATGTTTATGTTTCCTAACCATAGACATGTGTTGTAATTTGATGAACAGGATCACATCATTATAGAATGATGTGATGGACAAGACCCATCCGTTAGCTTAGCATAATGATCGTTAAGATTTATTGCTATTGCTTTCTTCATGACTTATACATATTCCTCAGACTATGAGATTATGCAACTCCCGAATACCGGAGGAACACCTTGTGTGCTATCAAACGTCACAACGTAACTGGGTGATTATAAAGATGCTCTATAGGTGTCTCCGAAGGTGTTTGTTGGGTTGGCATATATCAAGATTAGGATCTGTCACTCCGAGTATCGGAGAGGTATCTCTGGGCCCTCTCGGTAATGCACATCACTATCAGCCTTCCAAGCAATGTGACTAATGAGTTTGTTGCGGGATGGTGCATTACGGAACAAGTAAAGAGACTTGCCGGTAACGAGATTGAACTAGGTATGATGATACCGACGATCGAATCTCGGGCAAGTAACATAACGATGACAAAGGGAAAACGTATGTTTTCATTATGGTACGGCCGATAAAGATCTTCGTAGAATATCTAGGAACCAATATGAGCATGCAGGTTCCGCTATTGGTTATTGACCAGAGATGTGTCTCGGTCATGCCTACATAGTTCTCGAACCCGTAGGGTCCGCACGCTTAACGTTTGATGACGATTTGTATTATGAGTTATGAGTTTTGGTGACTGAAGTTTGTTCGGAGTCCCCGGTGAGATCACGGACATGACTAGGAGTCTCGAAATGGTCAAGAGGTAAAGATTCATATATTGGAAGGCAGTATTCGGACACCAGAAGTGTTCTGGAGTGTATCGGGTACATACCGGAGTACAGGAGGGGTTACCGGAACCCCCCGGGGAAAGATATGGGCCATATGGGCCATAAGAGGGAGGCTAACCAGCCCACAAGGGGCTGGCACGCCCCCCACAAAGGAGGAGGCCGAATTGGATTAGGGAAGGGGGCGGCGCCCCCCTTACCTTCTCCTACTCCCTCTCCTTTCCCCCTTTTCCCCTCCGGAAGAAGGAAAAAAGGGGGGCGAATCCTACTAGGACTAGAGTCCTAGTAGGACTCCCCTCTCCCTGGCGCGCCCCTTGGTAGCCGGCCTCCTCCTCTCCTCCTTTATATACGGGGGCGGGGGGCACCCAAAGCACAACAGTTGTTCTCTTAGTCGTGTGCGGTGCCCCCTCCATAGTTTACTCCTCCGGTCATAGTGTCGTAGTGCTTAGGCGAAGCCCTACACGGATCACATCACCATCACCGTCACCACGCCGTCATGCTGACAGAACTCTCCCTCGACGCTCTGCTGGATCAAGAGTTTGAGGGACGTCATCGAGCTGAACGTGTGCTGAACTCGGAGGTGCCGTACTTTATGTACTTGGATCGGTTGGATCGTGAAGACGCTCGACTACATCAACCGTGTTAACATAACGCTTCCGCTTTCGGTCCACGAGGGTACATGGACACACTCTCCCCATCTCGTTGCTATGCATCTCCTAGATAGATCTTGCGTGATCGTAGGAATTTTTTTGAATTGCTACATTCCCCAAGAGTGGCATCCGAGCCAGGTCTATGCGCAGATGATATGCACGAGTAGAACACAAAGAGTTGTGGGCGATAATAGTGATACTGCTTACCACCAACGTCCTATTTTGATTCGGCGGTATTGTTGGATGAAGCGGCCCGGACCAACATTACATGACCACGTTCATGAGACCAGTTCTACCGACGTGCTTTTGCACACAGGTGGCTGGCGGGTGTCTGTTTCTCCAACTTTAGTTGAATCGAGTTTGACTACAACCGATCCTTGTTGAAGGTTAAAACAGCACACTTGACAAAAAATCGTTGTGGTTTTGATGCGTAGGTAAGAACGGTTCTTGCTAGAAGCCCGTAGCAGCCACGTAAAACTTGCAACAACAAAGTAGAGGACATCTAACTTGTTTTTGCAGGGCATGTTGTGATGTGATATGGTCAAGACGTGATGAGATATAAATTGTTGTATGAGATGATCATGTTTTGTAAAAGTTATCGGCAACTGGAAGGAGCCTTATGGTTGTCGCTTTATTGTATGAAATGCAATCGCCTTGTAATGGCTTTACTTTATCACTATGCGGTAGCGATAGTTGTAGAAGCAATAGTTGGCGAGACGACAACGACGCTACGATGGAGATCAAGGTGTCAAGCCGGTGACGATGGAGATCATGACGGTGCTTTGGAGATGGAGATCAAAGGCACAAGATGATGATGGCCATATCATGGCACATATTTTGATTGCATGTGATGTTTATCTTTTATGCATCTTATTTTGCTTAGTACGGCGGTAGCATTATAAGATGACCCCTCACTAAATTTGAAGGTATAAGTGTTCTCCCTGAGTATGCAGTGTTGCTACAGTTCGTCGTGTCGAGACACCACGTGATGATCGGGTGTGATAAGCTCTACGTTCACATACAACGGGTGCAAGCCAGTTTTGCACGTGCAGAATACTCGTGTTAATAAACTTGACGAGCCTAGCATATGCAGATATGTCCTCGGAACACTGGAGACCGAAAGGTCGAACGTGAATCATATAGTAGATATGATCAACATAGAGATGTTCACCATTGAAGACTACTCCATCTCACATGATGATCAGACATGGTTTAGTTGATTTGGATCATGTATCATTTAGACGACTTGAGGGATATCTATTTAAGTGGGAGTTCTTAAGTAATATGATTAATTGAACTTAATTTATCATGAACTTAGTACTGATAGTATTTGCATATCTATGTTGTAGATCAATAGTTTGCGATGTAGCTCCCCGTTTATTTTTGATATGTTCCTAGAAAAATAAGTTGAAAAATGATAGTAGCAATGATGCGGACTGGGTCCGTGATCTGAGGATTATCCTCATTGCTGCACAGAAGAATTATGTCCTTGATGCACCGCTAGGTGATGGACCTATTGCAGGAGCAAATGCAGACATTATGAACGTTTGGCAAGCTTGGTATGATGACTACTTGATAGTTTAGTGCGCCATGCTTTACGGCTTGGAACTGGGACTTCAAAAATGTTTTGAACGCCACGGAACATATGAGATGTTCCAAGAGTTGAAATTGGTATTTTAGACTCTTGCCCATGTCGAGAGGTATGAGACCTCTGACAAGTACTTTGCCTACAAGATGGAGGAGAATAGCTCAACCAGTGAGCATGTGCTCAGAATGTCTGAGTACTAAAATCGCTTGAATCAAGTGGGAGTTAATCTTCCAGATAAGATAGTGATTGACAGAGTTCTCTAGTCACTATCACCAAGTCACTGGAACTTCATGATGAACTATAATATGCAAGGGATGACGAAAACGATTCCTGAGCTCTTCGCGATGCTAAAATCGGCGAAGGTAGAAATCAAGAAAGAGCATCAAGTGTTGATGGTTAACAAGACCACTAGTTTCAAGAAAAGGGGCAAATGAAAAGAAAGGGAACTTCAAGAAAGAATGGCAAGCAAGTTGCCACTCTCGTGAAGAAACCCAAAGCTAGACCTAAGCCTGAAACTGAGTGCTTCTACTGCAAAGGGAATGGTCACTGGAAGCAGAACTACCCCAAATACTTGGCGGATAAGAAGAATGGCAAAGTGAACAACGGTATATTTAATATACATGTTATTGATGTGTACTTTACTAGTGTTCATAGTAACCCCAGGGTATTTGATACCGGTTCAGTTGCTAAGATTAGTAACTCAAAACAGGAGTTGCAAAATGAACAGAGACTAGTTAAGGGCGAAGTGACGATGTGTGTTGGAAGTGATTCCAAGGTTGATAAGATCACCATCGCATGCTCCCTCTACCTTCGGGATTAGTATTGGACCTAAATAAATGTTATTTGGTGTTTGCGTTGAGCACGAATATGATTGGATCATGTTTATTGCGACACGGTTATTCATTTAAGTCAGAGAATAATTATTGTTCTGTTTACATGAATAAAACCTTCTATGGTCTTACATCCAATGTAAATGGTTTACTGAATCTCGATCGCAGTGATACACATATTGATAATATTGATGCCAAAAGACACAAAGTTAATAATGATAGTGCAACATGTTTGTGGCACTTCCGTTTAAGCCATATTGGTGTAAAGTGCATGAAGAAACTCCATGCTGATGAATCACTTGATGCTTGCGAACCATGCCTCATGTGCAAGATGACTAAAACTCCATTCTCCGGAACAATGGAGCAAGCCAATGACTTACTGGAAATAATACATACCGATGTATGTGGTCCAATGAGTGTTGAGGCTTGCGGCGGGTATCGCTATTTTCTGACCTTCACAGATGATTTGAGCAGATATGAGTATATCTACTTAATGAAACACAAGTCTGAAACATTTGAAAAGTTCAAAGAATTTCAGAGTGAAGTGGAGAATCATCATAACAAGAAAATAAAGTTTCTACGATCTGATCGCGAAGGCGAATATTTGAGTTACGAGTTTGGCCTTCATTTAAAACAATGTGGAATAGTTTCACAACTCACGCCACCTGGAACACCACAGCGTAATGGTGTGTCCGAATGTTGTAACCATACTTTATTAGATATGGTACGATCTATGATGTCTCTTACCGATTTACCACTATCATTTTGGGGTTATGCATTAGACACAGATGCATTCACGTTAAATAGGGCACCATCTAAATCCGTTGAGACGACACCGTATGAACTATGGTTTGGCAAGAAACCTAAGCTGTCGTTTCTTAAAGTTTGGGATTGCGATACTTATGTGAAAAAGCTTCAACCTGATAAGCTCGAACCCAAATCGGAAAAATGCGTCTTCATAGGATACCCAAAGGAAACTGTTGGGTACACCTTCTATCACAGATCCGAAGGCAAGATATTCGTTGCTAAGAATGGATCCTTTCTAAAGAAGGAATTTCTCTCGAAAGAAGTGAGTGGGAGGAAAGTAGAACTTTATGAGGTAGTTGTACCTTCCCTCGAATTGGAAATTAGTTCATCACATAAATCAGTTCCAGTGATACCTACACCAATTAGTGAGGAAGTTAATGATGATGATCATGAAACTTCAGATCAAGTTACTACCGAACCTCGTAGGTCAACCAGAGTATGTTCTGCACCAGAGTGGTACGGTAATCCTGTTCTGGAAGTCATGTTACTAGACCATGATGAACCTGCGAACTGTGAGGAAGTGATGATGAGCCCAGATTCCGATAAATGGCTTGAGGCCATGAAATCTGAGATAGGATCCATATATAAGAACAAAGTGTGGACTTTGGTGGACTTGCCAGATGATCGGCAAGCCATTGAGAATAAATATTCAAGAGGAAGACGGATGCTGATAGTAGTGTTACTATCTACAAAGCTCGACTTGTCGAAAAAGGTTTTTGAAAAGTTCAAGGTGTTGACTACGATGAGATTTTCTCACTCGTATCGATGCTTAAAGTCTGTCCAAATCATGTTAGCAATTGCCACATTTTATGAAATCTGGCAAATGGATGTCAAAACTGCATTCCTTAATGGGTTTATTAAGGAAGAGTTGTATATGATGCAACCAGAAGGTTTTGTTAATCCTAAAGGTGCTAACAAAATGTGCAAGCTCCAGCGATCCATCTATGGACTGGTGCAAACATCTCAGAGTTAGAATATACGCTTTGATGAGTTGATCAAAGCATATAGTTTTATACAGACTTGTAGTGAAGCCTGTATTTACAAGAAAGTGAGTGGAAGCACTACAGCCTTTCTGATAAGTATATGTGAATGGCATATTGTTGATCGGAAATGATGTAGAATTTTCTGGAAAGCATAAAGGAGTGTTTGAAAGGATTTTTTTCAAAGAAAGACCTCGGTGAAGTTGCTTATGTATTGGGCATCAAGATCTATAGAGATAGAACAAGACGCTTGATAAGATTTTTTTTCAATGAGTACATACCTTGAAAGATTTTGAAGTAGTTCAAAATGGAATAGTCAAAGAAGGAGTTCTTGCCTGCATTGCAAGGTGTAAAGTTGAGTAAGACTCAAAACCCGACCATGGTAGAAAATAGAAAGAGAATGAAAGTCATTTCCTATGCCTCGGCCATTGGTTCTATAAAGTATGCTATGCTGTGTACCAGACCTATTGTGTACCTTGCCATGAGTTTGGTAAGGGGGTACGATAGTGATCCAGGAGTGGATCACTGAACAGCGGTCAAAGTTATCCTTAGTTACCTAAGAGGACTAAGGAAATATTTCTCGATTATGGAGGTGATAAAGAGTTCATCGTAAAGAGTTACATCGATGCAAGCTTTAACACCGATCTGGATGACTCTGAGTCTCAATCTGGATACATATCGAAAGTGGGAGCAATTAGCTAGAGTAGCTCCATGCAGAGCATTATAGACATAGAAATTTGCAAAATACATATGGATCTGAATGTGGCAGACCCGTTGACTAAACTTCTCTCACAAGCAAACATGATCACACCTTAGTACTCTTTGGGTGTTAATCACATGGCGATGTGAACTAGATTATTGACTCTAGTAAACCCTTTGGGTGTTGGTCACATGGCGATGTGAACTATAGGTGTTAATCACGTGATGTGAACTATTGGTGTTGAATCACATGGCGATGTGAACTAGATTATTGACTCTAGTGCAAGTGGGAGACTGAAGGAAATATGCCCTAGAGGCAATAATAAAGTTGTTATTTATATTTCCTTATGTCATGATAAATGTTTATTATTCATGCTAGAATTGTATTAACTAGAAACCTAGTACATGTGTGAATACATAGACAAAACAGAGTGTCCCTAGTATGCCTCTACTTGACAAGCTCGTTAATCGAAGATGGTTATGATTCCTAACCATAGACATGTGTTGTCATTTGATGAACAGGATCACATCATTAGAGAATGATGTGATGGACAAGACCCATTCGTTAGCTTAGCATAATGATCGTTAAGTTTTATTGCTATTGCTTTCTTCATGACTTATACATATTTCTCTCACTATGAGATTATGCAACTCCCGAATATCGGAGGAACACCTTGTGTGCTATCAAACCTCACAACGTAACTGGGTGATTATAAAGATGCTCTACAGGTGTCCCCGAAGGTGTTTGTTGGGTTGGCATAGATCAAGATTAGGATTTGTCACTCCGAGTATCAAAGAGGTATCTCTGGGCCCTCTCGGTAATGCACATCACTATAAGCCTTGCAAGCAATGTGACTAATGAGTTAGTTGCGGGATGATGCATTAAGGAACGAGTACAGAGACTTGCCGGTAACAAGATGATACCAACGATCGAATCTAGGGCAAGTAACATACCGATGACAAAGGGAATAATGTATGTTATCATTATGGTACAACCGATAAATATCTTCGTAGAATATGTAGGAACCAATATGAGCATCCAGGTTCCGCTATTGGTTATTAACCGGAGATGTGTCTCGGTCATGTCTACATAGTTCTCGAACCCGTAGGGTCCGCACGCTTAACGTTTGATGACGATTTGTATTATGAGTTATGTGTTTTGGTGACCGAAGTTTGTTCAGAGTCCCGGATGAGATCACATACATGACGAGGAGTCTCGAAATGTCCGAGAGGTAAAGATTGATATATTGGAAGGTAGTATTCGGATACTGGAAGTGTCCCGGAGTGTATCGGGTACATACCGGAGTACCGGAGGGGTTACTGGAACCCCCCGGGGAAAGATATGGGCCATATGGGCCATAGGAGGGAGGCTAATCAGCCCACAAGGGGCTGGCGTGCCCCCCACAAATGAGGAGGCCGAATTGGATTAGGGAAGGGGGTGGCGCCCCCCTTTCCTTCTCCTACTCCCTCTCCTTTCCACCTTTTCCCCTCCGGAAGAAGCAAAAAAAGGGGGGGGGATCTTACTAGGACTGGAGTCCTAGTAGGACTCCCCTCTCCCTGGCGTGCCCCATGGTGGCCGGCTTCCTCCTCTCCTCCTTTATATATGGGGGCGGGGGGCACCCAAAGCACAACAGTGTTTTCTTAGTTGTGTGTGGTGCTGCCTCCACAGTTTACTCCTCCAGTCATAGTGTCGTAGTGCTTAAGCGAATCCCTGCGCGGATCACATCACCATCACCGTCACCACGCCGTCGTGCCGACGGAACTCTCCCTCGACCCTCTGCTGGATCAAGAGTTTGAGGGACGTCATCGAGCTGAACCTGTGCCGAACTCGGAGGTGCCGTACGTTCGGTACTTGGATCGGTTGGATCGTGAAGACGTTCGACTAAATCAACCGCGTTAACATAACGCTTCCGCTTTCGGTCTACGAGGCTACATGGACACAGTCTCCCCTTCTCATTGCTATGCATCTCCTAGATAGATCTTACGTGATCGTAGGAAAAATTTCATTTGCTACGTTCCCCAACAACCCTTAGCCTCGAGGGTGAACTACTCCCTCCTCATCATGGTGGCCGCCGTGATGATGAATATGGCCTCCGGTGATGGTTTCCCCCTCCGGCAGGGTGCCGGAACAGGCTCCCGATTATTTTTCGTGGCTAAAGAGGCTTGCGGCAGCGGAACTTTCGATCTAGGGTTCTTTTTGGAGGTTTGGGTATTTATAAGAATTTTTAGCGTCGGCCTCACGTCAAGGGGGTGCCCGAGGGGCCCACAAGTCTGGAGCGAGCGCCCTGGGGGTAGGGCTTGACTAGAGGGCTTGTGGACTCCTCGTCCACTTCCTGGCCCAACTCTGGTGCTTCGAGGGTCTCTTTTCGTCCATAAAAAATCACTGTAAATTTTTAGCCCATTCGGAGAACTTCTATTTCTGCAGAAAAAAACTACACCATGGTAGTTTTGCTGAAAACAATGTCAGTACGGGTTAGTCCTAATTAAATCATACCAAAACCATAAAATTGTTGCAAACATGGCATGAATACTTCATAAATTATAGATACGTTAGAGATGTATCAGCATCCCCAAGCTTAATTTCTGCTCGTCCTCGAGTAGGTAAATGATAAAAGAAAGAATTTATGAAGTGTGAATGCCACCTAACATATTTATCAATGTAATCTTCTTTATTGTAGCATGAATGTTCAGATCCATAAAATTCAAAACAAAAGTTTAATATTGACATAAGAACAATAATACTTCAAGCATACTAATAAAGCAATCATGCCTTCTCAAAACATCATGGCCAAAGAAAGTTATCCCTACCAAATCATATAGTCTGGCTATGCTCTATCTTCATCACACAAAATATTTCATCATGCACAACCCCGATGACAAGCCAAGAAATTGTTTCATACTTTTAATGTTCTCAAGCTTTTTCAACTTTCACGCAAATACATGAGCGTGATCCATGGATATAGCACTATAGGTGGAATAGAATATGGTGGAGGTTGTGAGGAGAAGACAAGAAGGAGAAAGTATCACATCAACTAGGAAAATCAATGGGTTATGCAGATGCCCATCAATTGATATCGATGCAAGTGAGTAGGGATTGCCATGCAACGGATGCACTAGAGCAATAAGTGTATGAAAGCTCAAAAAGAAACTAAGTGGGTGTGCATCAAAATTTCTTGCTCACGAAGACCTAAGGCAATTTGAGGAACCCCATCATTGGAATATACAAGCCAAGTTCTATAATGAAAATTCCCACTAGTATATGAAAGTGACAAAATAGGAGACTCTGTATCATGAAGAACATGGTGCTACTTTGAAGCACAAGTGCGAAAAAGGATAGTAACATTGTCCCTTCTCTTTTTTCTCTCATTTTTTATTTTCTTTTTTTATTTGGGCTCTTTGGCCTCTTTTTTTATTTTGGGCTCTTTGGCCTCTTTTTTTATTTTTTATTTTGGGATCTTTGGCCTACTTTTTTATTTTAAGTCCAGAGTCTCATCCCAAATTGTGAGGGAATCATAGCTTCCATCATCCTTTCCTCACGTGGGACAATGCTCTAATAATGATGATCATCACACTTTTATTTACTTACAACTCAAGAATTACAACTCGATACTAGAACAAAGATATGAATATATATGAATGCCTCCGGCGATGTACCAGGATGTGCGATGATCAAGAGTGACATGTATAAAAAATATGAACGGTGGCCAAGACACAAATTCTATGCCAACTACATGATCACGCAAAGCAATATGACAATGATGGTATGTGTCATAATAAACAGAACGGTGGATGTTGCATGGCAATATATCTCAAAATGGCTATGGAAATTCCATAATAGGTAGGTGTGGCGGCTGTTTGGAGGAAGGGTATATGGTGGGTTTAATGCATCGGTGAAAGTTGCGCGGTACTAGAGAGGCTAGCAATGGTGGAAGGGTGAGAGTGCGTATAATCCATGGACTCAACATTAGTCATAAAGAACTCACATACTTATTGCAAAAGTTTATTAGCCATCGAAACAAAGTACTACACACATGCTCCTAGGGGGATAGATTGGCAGGAAAAGACCATCACTCGTCCCCGACCGCCACTCATAAGGAAGACAATAAAAAAAAAGCATGCTCCGACTTCATCACATAACGGTTCACCATACGTGCATGATACATGAATCAGAAACTTTAACACAAGTATTTCCATCAACCCACAATTACTCACTAGCATGACTCTAATATCACCATCTTTATATCACAAAACATATGCAAGGAACCAAACTTCTCATATATTCAATGCTCTTTATATGAAAGTTTTTATTATATCCCTCTTGGATGCCCACCATATTAGGACTAAATTCATAACCTAAGAAATTACCATGTTGTTTAAGAATTTCAGAATAATATAAGTGAAGCATGAAAGTTCATCAATTTCTTCAAAATAAAACCACCGCTGTGCTCTAAAAATATATAAGTGAAGCACTAGAGCAACTACCCAGCTCAAAAGATATAAGTGAAGCACATATGGTATTCTAATAAATTCATGATTAATGTGTGTCCCTCTCAAAAGGTGTGTACAACAAGGATGACTGTGTCAAACTAAAAAGCAAAGACTCATATCATACAAGATGCTCCAAGCAAAACACATATCATGTGGTGAATAAAAATATAGCCTCAAGTAAATTTACCGATGGCTTGAAGACGAAAGAGGGGATGCCATCTGGAGCATCCCCAAGCTTAGATGCTTGGTTTTCCTTGAATATTACCTTGGGTGCCTTGGGCATCCCCAAGCTTAGGCTCTTGCCAGTCCTTATTCCGTTGTCCATCAAAACTTTACCCAAAACTTGAAAACTTCACAACACAAAACTCAACAAAAAAACTCGTAAGATCCATTAGTATAGTAAAATAAATCACCACTTTAGGTACTGTTGTGAACTAATTCTAAATTGATATTGGTGTTCTATCTACTGTATTCCAACTTCTCCATGGTTCATATTGCTACTTCTTGAGCTTGCGTTGGTTTTTCCCTTGAAGAGGAAAGGCTGATGCAGCAAAGTAGAGATAAGTATTTCCCTCAATTTGAGAACGAAGGTAGCAATCCAGTAGGAGGTACACGCAAGTCTCCAATCTGTGCACCTGCACAAACAATCAAACACTTGCACCCAACGGGATAAAGGGGTTGTCAATCCCTTCACGGTCACCTGCAAGGATGAGATCTGATAGAGATAGATATAGAAGTTTACTAAAACATAAAACAAAGTAAAAGTAAATAAATTGCAGCAAGGTATTTTTTTGGTTTTTTTGGTTTATAGATGTGAAAATATATGATGGAAAATAGACCCGAGGGCCATAGGTTTCACTAGAGGCTTCTCTCTTGAAGGAAAATAACATGATGGGTGAACAAATTACTGTCGAGCAATTGATAGAAAAGTGCAAAGTTATGAGGAAATCCAAGGCAATGATTATGAATATAGGCATCACGTCCGTGTCAAGTAGACCGATTCCTGCTTGCATCTACTACTATTACTCCACACATCAACCGCTATCCAGCATGCATCTAGAGTATTAAGTTCATAAGAATGGAGTAACGCCTTAAGTAAGATGACATGATGTAGAGGGATAAATTCAAGCAATATGATGAAAACCCCATCTTTTTACCCTTGATGGCAACAACACAATACATGCCTCGCTACCCCTACTTTGTCACTGGGTGAGGACACCGCAAGATTGAATCCAAAACTAAGCACCTCTCCGATTGCAAGAAGAACCAATCTAGTTGGTCAAACCAAACCGATAATTCGAAAAGAAATACAAAGATATCAGATCATGCATATAATAATTCAGTAAAGACTAATAATATTCATAGATAATCTAATCATAAATCCACAATTCATTGGATCTTGACAAACACACCGCAAAAGAATATTACATTTGATAGAACTCCAAGAACATCGAGGAGAACATTGTATTGAATATAAAAGAGAGAGAAGAATCCATCTTGCTACTAGCTATGGACCCGTAGGTCTGTGCTAAGCTACTCACGCTTCATCAAAAGGGCAATAGAGTTGATGTAGATGCCCTCCGTGATCGAATCTCCCTCCGGCAGGATGCCGGAAAAGGCCCCAAGATGGGATCTCACTCAAACAAAAGGTTATGGCGGCGGAAAAGTATTTTGGTGGACGCTTCTGGTGGTTTGGGAATATTTGGGAATTTATAGCGAAAGAATTAGGGTTGGAGGAGTCCTGTGAGGCCCACAAGCCGGGGGCGCCCTGAGGGCTTGTGGAGTCCATGGGACTCTTCTGGCCTCTGGGTATCTTCTGGTCCAAGAAAAATCATCGCGAAAGTTTTATTCCGTTTGGACTCCGTTTGGTACTCCTTTTTTGTAAAACTCAAAAACAAGGAAAAAACACAAACTGGCACTTGGCTCTAGGTTAATAAGTTAGTCCCAAAAATAATATAAAATAGCATATTAATGCATATAAAACATCCAAAACAGACAATATAATAGCATGGAACAATAAAAAATTGTAGATACGTTGGAGACGTATCAAGCATCCCCAAGCTTAATTCCTGCTCGTCCTCGAGTAGGTAAATGATAAAAACAGAATTTTTGATGTGGAATGCTACCTAACATATTTATCCATGTAATTTTCTTTATTGTGGCATGAATATTCAGATCCATAAGATTAAAAACAAAAGTTTAATATTGACAATAAAACAATAATACTTCAAGCATACTAATAAAGAAATCATGTCTTCTCAAAATAACATGGCCAAAGAAAGTTATCCCTACAAAATCATATAGTCTGGCTATGCTCCATCTTCATCACACAAAGTATTTTATCATGCACAACCCCGATGACAAGCCAAACAATTGTTTCATACTTTTGATGTTCTCAAACTTTTTCAACTTTCACGCAATACATGAGTGTGAGCCATGGATATAGGCACTATAGATGGAATAGAATATGGTGGTTGTGGAGAAGAAAAAAAGAAGGGATTAACGGGCTATGGTGGTTGTGGAATAAAATAGTCTCACATCTAGGCGTATTAACGGGCTATGGAGATGCCCATCATAGATATCAATGCGAGTGAGTAGGGATTGACATGCAATGGATGCACTAGAGCTATAAGTGTATGAAAGCTCAAAAAGAAACTAAGTGGGTGTGCATCCAACTTGCTCGCTCACGAAGACCTAGGGCAATTTGAGGAAGCCCATGATTGGAATATACAAGCCAAGTTCTTATAATGAAAAATTCCCACTAGTATATGAAAGTGACAAAATAGGAGACTCTCTATCATGAAGATCATGGTGCTACTTTGAAGCACAAGTGTGGAAAAGGATAGAAATATTGTCCATTCTCTCTTTTCGCTCTCTCTTTTTTGTTTGGGCTTCTTTGGCCTCTTTTATTTTATTTGGGCTTCTTTGGCCTCTTTTATTTTTTAATAAAGTCCAGAGACTCATCCCAACTTGTGAGGGAATCATAGCTTCCATCATCCTTTCCTCACATGGGACAATGCTCTAATAATGATGATCATCACACTTTTATTTACTTACAACTCAAGAATTACAACTTGATACTAGAACAAAATATGACTCTATATGAATGCCTCTGGCGGTGTACCGGGATGTGCAACGATCTAACGTAGCAATAACATCAAGACATCAGGCTAGCTATCTTACGACCATGCAAAGCAATTTGACAATGATGGTGTGTGTCATAATAAACGGAACAGTGGAAGTTGCATGGCAATATATCTTGGAATGGCTATGGAAAAGTTTCTGTTTTTCAACAAGATCTGTTTTTCAAATTATTTTATTGGGCGCAAAAGTTTTTGTTTTTCAACAAGATCAAATCAACTATCACCGTAGACCATCCCAAAGGTCTTGCTTGGCTCAAACACTAATTAAACACCAAAACACAATTACTACAGAGGTAATAATGTGTATTTATTGAAAAACAGAACCGAAAACAAAAATATAAAAATAAAATTGGGTTGCCTCCCAACAAGCGCTATTGTTTAACGCCCCTACCTAGGCATAAAAAATAGATCTAAGTATTTTCATCTTTAGTATTCAATACATAAGTAGCCCTCACAATAGATTCATATGGCAACTTATTTTCTTTCTTTGAAAGTGTTCCATGCCCTTCCTTGACGGAAATTGAAATCTAATGTTTCCTTCTTTCATATCAATAATTGCACCAATCGTTTTAAGGAAAGGTCTACCAAGAATAATAGGACATGTAGGATTGCAATCTATATCAAGCACAATAAAATCTACGGGCACATAATTCCTATTTGCAACAATAAGAACATCATTAATTCTTCCCATAGGTTTCTTAACAGTGGAATCCGCTAGATGCAAATTCAAAGAACGATCGTCAAATTTGCGGAAACCTAGCATATCGCATGAAGTTTTTGGAATCGGGGAAACACTAGCACCCAAATCACACAACCCAAAAACACCTTGTTGCATTTTATTTACTTTTATTTGCACCTATCAATCTACTACAATTTTATCCGATCCTTACGTCACTTTTTGGCACCGCTACCCGAAAAGGATTGACCACCCCTTTAACGCGCCGGGTTGCAAGTATTTGTTATCTGTGTGCAGGTACCGTTTACGTAGTGTTGCGTGGTTCTCCTACTGGTTCGATAACCTTGGTCTCATCACTGAGGGAAATACCTTACCATTGATGTGTTGCATCCTCCCTTATTCCTTGGGGAAACACCGACGGATCTCAAGCGACATCACCCCGCTATCTGAAATCATGAACAATCGGGATGCAACCGGCCGAGTGGCCAAGTGGGTCATCGAGCTCCTTCCCTTGGATATTAAGTTTGAAGCAAAGAAGTCCCAAGCACTCACATATTATGGCTGAATGGATAGAACAACAACAGCCGACTCAGATCCATCCGGATCACTAGACTATGTTCTTCGATGTCTCCAAGATGTTGAATGGCTTTGGCGCTGGAGTGGTCTTTGTATCCCGAAAAGGCGATCGGCTCAATTATGTCCTGCAGATTCACTTTGATTCCTCCAACAATGAGGCCGAGTACGAAGTGCTCCTCTACGTGTTGCGTATGGCCATCTCACTCGGTGTCCGTCGCCTGATGGTACACGGTGACTTAGATCTGGTAGTCAATCAAGTGATCAAGGAACGGATGTCAGAAACCCCACTATGACAAGATACTGCAATGCAGTGAGAAAGTTAGAGAAGAAATTTGAGGGTCTGGAGCTTCATCACATTCCCTGAGTCAAAAAATCAAGCAGCTGACGATTTGGCAAAGATCGGGTCCACTCGGAAGCCTGTCCCCAGCAACGTGTTCCTTGAACATCTCCATTCCCCATCGGTGCAGGAAGATCCTTTCACTGAAGAGCCTCCTCAGGCGATAAGTCCCTCTAACCCGACTGGAATCGAGGTCCCTGAGTCAACGACTTGGTTATGGAGATTCTGGTAATTACACCCCACTGGACTATGTCGTACATTGCATATTTGCTTAGGCAAGAACTCCTAGAGGACGAAGTCGAGACACGTCAGATTGTCTGTAGGTCCAAGGCTTTCACTGTGATGAACGAATAGCTATACAGTGAAAGTGTCACTGGCGTGGCCCAATGATGTATTTCTCCAGAGGAAGGTCGATTGATCCTAGAAGAGATTCACTCGGGAACCTGTGGTCATCACGCGTCCTTTCAGACAATCGTGGCCAAAGCACACCAAGCCGGCTTTTACTGGCCACGTGCTAATGAAGCAGCTGAAGAGATCGTTCAGCATTGCCACAGATGTCAGATCTATGCAAACTTGTCCCGTAAACCTGAATCCGCCTTGAAGACCATACCACTCGTCTAGCCATTTTTGTCGTGTGGGGATTGGACATGGTTGGACCGCTCAGGACGGGTTCGAGTGGTTTCACCCATCTGCTCGTGGCAGTCGACACATTTACCAAGTGGATCAAAGCCAAGCCCATCAAGAAGCTAGATTCACGCACAATCATCAAGTTCATGAGAGAGTTGATATTCAGATATGGAGTCCCACAAAGCACTATCACAGATAATGTCTCAAACTTTGATTCAGAATAGTTCAGACGGTTCTGCGCCACTGAAGGCACTCGGGTGGATTACACATCCGTTGCGCACCCGTAGTCGAACGGACAAGCTGAGAGGGCGAATGGCCTTATCCTTCAAGGGTTGAAGCCTCGACTCATGCGTGACCTCGAGCATGCATCCGGAGCTTGGGTGACCGAATTTCCGTTAGTCCTGTGGGGTTTAAGGACGACTCCTAACCGGTCCACCGACCACACCCCCTGCTTCATGGCGTATGGAGCCGAAGCCATGCTGCCGAGTGATCTCCTCCACAATTGGCCTCGAGTGGAGCTCTATTTAGAAGCCGAAGTGGAACAGGCGTGGTAAGATGCTGTGGATCTCCTTGAGGAGGAACAAGAGATGGCCCTAATATGGTCGACTGCTTATTAGCAATACCTACGGTGTTTCCATGCCAAACAAGTTAAAGGTCATGCATTCCAAGAAGGAGACCTTGTGCTCTGAGTGGATCGGCAGCGTCCACACAAGCTCGCCCCCGCATGGGAAAGCCCTTTCATCGTCATCAAGGTGCGGCATAATGGGGCCTACCACCTCTACAACCTCACAAAGAAGATTGACGAGTCACGTGCTTGGAACACCGATCTTCTTTGTCGATCCTATAATTGACGATTGAATTGTCAATATGTAATAAGAGTACTTTCAGAAAAAAATGCTTATCAAAGACATGACTCCTGTAGTCCTTCGATGATTCCACTCGCACAAGCGCATGTTCCAAACCCCTCAGTGGGTAGCTTAGCTGCGAACCAGTCTTTGCGTAAGTTAAAAACTTCTTTGAGCGGCGAGCATCCCTCCCACTCGGGGGCTTAGCTGCGAACCAGTCTTCGCCTAAGTTAAAAACTTCTCCGAGCGGCGAGCATCCCTCCCACTCGGGGGCTTAGCTGCGAACCAGTCTTCGCCTAAGTTTAAAAATTACTCCGAGTGGCGAGCATCCCTCCCACTCGAGGGTTTAGCTATGAACTAGTTTTGCCTAAGTATAAAAACTACTCCGAGTGGTGAGCATCCCTCTCACTCGGGGGCTTAACTGCGAGCTAGTATTCGCCTAAGTTAAAAATTACTCTGAGTGGCGAGCATCCCTCGAGCATCCCTCCCACTCGGGGGCTTAGCCGCGAACCAGTCTTTGCCTAAGTTTAAAAATGACTCTGAGTGGCAAGCATCCCTCCCTCTCGGGAGCTTAGCTACGAACCAGTCTTCGCCTAAGTTTAAAAACTACTCCGAGTGGCGAGCATCCCTCTCACTCGGGGACTTAGCTGCGAGCCAGTATTCGCCTAAGTTAAAAATTACTCTGAGTGGTGAGCATCCCACGAGCATCCCTCCCATTCAAGGGCTTAGCTGTGAACCAGTCTTCGCCTAAGTTTAAAAATGACTCTGAGTGGCGAGCATCCCTCCCACTCGGGAGCTTAGCTGCGAACCAGTCTTCGCCTAAGTTTAAAAACTACTCCGAGTGGCGAGCATCCCTCTCACTCGGGGGCTTAGCTGCGAGCCAGTCTTCTCCTAAGTTAAAAAGTACTCCGAGTGGCGAGCATCCCTCCCACTCGGGGGCTTAGCTGCGAACCAGTCTTCGTCTAAGTTTAAAAACTACTCCGAGTGGCGAGCATCCCTCCCACTCGGGGGCTTAGCTGCGAGCCAGTCTTCGCCTAAGTTAAAAACTTCTTCGAGTGGCGAGCATCCCTCCCACTCAGGGGCTTGGCTGCGAACCATTCTTCACCTAAATTTAAAAACTACTCTGAGTGGTGAGCATCCCTCTCACTCGGGGGCTTAGCTGCGAGCCAGTCTTCGCCTAAGTTAAAAACTACTCCGAGTGGCGAGCATCCCTCCCACTCGGGGGCCTAGCTGCGAGCCAGTCTTCGCCTAAGTTTAAAAACTACTCCGAGTGGCAAGCATCCCTCTCACTTGGGGGCTTAGCTGCGAGCCAGTCTTTACCTAAGTTAAAAACTACTCTGAGTGGCGAGCATCCCTCTCACTTGGGGGCTTAGTTGTGAGCCACTCTTCGCCTAAGTTAAAACTCCTCCGAGTGGCGAGCATCCCTCTCACTCGGGGGCTTAGCTGTGAGCCAGTCTTCGCCTAAGTTTAAAAACTACTCCGAGTGGCGAACATCCCTCTCTCTCTCTCTCTCTCTCTCTCTCTCGAGGGCTTAGCTGTGAGCCAGTCTTCGCCTAAGTTAAAAACTTCTCCGAGTGGTGAGCATCTCTCCCACTCAAGGGCTTAGCTGCGAACCAGTCTTTGCCTAAGTTTAGAAACTACTCCGAGTGGCGAGCATCCCTCTCACTCGGGGGCTTACCTGCGAGCCAATCTTTGCCTAAGTTAAAAACTTTTCCGAGTGGCGAGCATCCCTCCCACTCGGGGACTTAGCTACGAACCAGTCTTCGCCTAAGTTTAAAAACTACTCCGAGTGGCGAGCATCCCTCTCACTCGGGGGCTTAGCTACGAGCCAGTCTTCACCTAAGTTAAAAACTACTCCGAGTGGCGAGCATCCCTCTCACTCGGGGGCTTAGCTGCGAGCCAGTCTTCTCCTAAGTTAAAAACTCCTCCGAGTGGCGAGCATCTCTCTCACTCGGGAGCTTAGCTGCGAGGCAGTGTTCACCTAAGTTTAAAAACTACTCCAAGTGGCGAGCATCCTTCTCACTCGGGGCCTTAGCTGTGAACCAGTCTTCACCTAAGTTAAAAACTTCTCCGAGTGGCGAGCATCCCTCCCACTTGGGGGCTTAGCTGTGAACCAGTCTTTGCCTAAGTTTAAAAACTACTCTGAGTGGCGAGCATCCCTCTCACTCGGGGGCTTAGCCGCGAACCAGCCTTCGCCTAAGTTAAAAAGTACTCCGAGTGACGAGCATCCCTCTCACTCGAAGGATTAGCTGCGAACCAGCCGAAATAAACTTAACTATGCAAGAAACTGGAAAGCAACACTCAGATAAATCCAGAATCTCAAATGCAGATAAAAGTTCTCAAGTGCAGAAGAAAGTACTCGGGCTGAAAGCCCGAACAATTTTTAACGATTACAAAATCACTCGGCATACCGAGGCAATAAGTTCCGATTGGAAGATACTCGGGTCATATGTTTTCCTTCACGCACCGGTGGGACTCACGGGCTCGACGAACATGTCCCAGTCTATGCCGTCCGCAATCCGAGTGGCTGCATCAATGAAAGTTTCCATGAAATCTTCAAACTTGAGCACCCACTGGGTATTTTTGACTTATGATGTCAGTACTCATTTTCTCGTATTTTTTCACTCGGACTAGTCAGGCTAAGCCGAGTGGAAATGGATCCAGTGGGGGCATGCTGAGTGCACCCACTGGGTGTAGTCCCCGAGACCGTTGTTGAATGTTTGATTTGGCGGGGGTCTTAGAATATGTTTGCCTGTAGCTCTTCACTCAGACCGGTCAGGCTGTGCCAAGTGGGAATTGATCCAGTGGGGGCACGCTAAGTTCACCCACTGGGTGTAGTCCCCGAGACCGCCGTCGAATGTTTGATTCGGCGGGGGTATGAGAATTTTCTGGTATTAACTGTATCCGTTATTCTCCACTCAGGAGTAGAGAAACATTTGAGAATCTTTTCTCATTGTTGATTGAATTGCTTCTTTGTTGATCTCAGAAAACATGTGAGCCCGGGACCCAATATGCTGCCCTGGAGAAGATCCAGCTCCAATTGGATCTGGAACTGGAGAAAAGGAACTTGGCTCGTGCTCAGACGAAGGCGAAGACCATGGGAGGTAATTCTTGTCGACTGTGCATACTATTGTCCTTTCTTTCTGTCCTTTGAGCCAAGTAGTTTCACTCGAACAGATGTGCGTAATGAGAACCTTCAACTTCAAGCGCGACTCAGGAATGTTGTTTCTTTAGATACCATGAAGCAGGCTTTAGAAGATAAGGATAAAGCACTCGCGGGGGCGCAGTAGGTGGCTAGAGAGAAGGCCGAGGCCGCTGAGGCAAAGTTAGCCTCAGTCGGAAAGTTGGAAGAGGAAAATGCATCTCCGAAGGCTGCTATTGAAGAGGCGAAGAAGGAGGCTGCTGAGCTTAAGAAAGAACAAGCCGAGTGGGACAAGAAGATTGAAGATCAGGCGAGTGCCTTTGAATTGGAGAAGACAGCCCTGAACGACAAGGTGGACCAGCTCACCCAGAAGAGGGACGCGCTGGAGAAGTATCTGGGAGGCTTTGCGAAGAAGATGTACGACATGCTTGAAGGTACCTCCCTTTGCTCGAGTGAATTTTGGCGAATCTTGAAAGCAATGGAATAACTAATCTTTTCCTTCCTCCTTGTGCACAATTTTGTCAGAATTTCGAGCTGGAGACTGACCGGATCGAGACGGATCTGGATCCCACCAAGTCACTTATCAAGGATGCGGTGGCTCTAAACATGTTGCGACTTGAAGCTCGTCTCAACGATGTCCTGGGGTACATCACTCGTCTAAGGGCCGCACTGGTGAAGATCGACAAAGAGTTGTGGCCCGAGGATACACTCCAGAGTGATCTTGAGTCAAGATGGACATGAAATAACCCAATCAGAAATCAACTTACAATCGCACTTACTCGGACATTCGCCTGAAATGTTGTGCTGGCATCGTAAGCCAGCTTGCTGGATTCATACGCCTCCTTCAGACGCTGCATCATCAGATTGGCTTGAATCATGGCCTCTTTGCTGGCCCCGGTTTGGTCTTCCGGAACATGATGCAGAGTGAATACATGAGGCGGAGGAGTCGGTGACGCAGCCGGAGGAATCAACACTTGAGATTGACCAGTCGGTCCTGAAGCCGGAGGAGTCAGTGTCAAGGGTAAAGCAGTCGACAGAGGGACAGCAGGGTCGACACCAGCTCGAGACGAACCACCTAGTTCCTAAGACATAGCCGCAGGCGGCGCACGGGGCGTTTGGCTCGACGACACTCTCCGAGTGAAGCTTCGGGAGATGGTCGAGGTCATACCCTCACCTTCTGCATTCTTCTGAGGCTAGTCTTCGTCGTCGTCAGCAACATGGATGATGTTTGTTGACTCTGCAGTCACTCGACAACAAGAAATTCAATCGATCGTTGAATCAACTAATGGAACAGGACAAAGTGAAAACCGGTCAAACCTTACCGGGAAGTGGTCGCCTCCGCAGTTTCCATCTCTGCATGGTCCCTATCGATCTGCATGGGCGACGTCCCAGAGGTAGCAGCTCTGACACACAAATTTCACTCGGTTAGTGAAAGTATGAAGATCCGCAACAGTAAGTAAGAAAGAAAGAACACTCATGTCGAAGCGATTGACATGGTGACCTTTATTCTGGGTAGAGCCTTCCGAGTTTTCGGAGGGGCGACCTTAAGCTGCTTCACACTCTTCTCAGTCGGATCCGGCGTAGCTGTCCGAGTGCGCTTTGGGTTCCTGACACTCGACGCCGCAGCCTTGCCCTGGCCGGCAGTCGGATCCTGGTTCATCTTGGTTCGACGTTCAGTGCGCGCTCCAGCTGACGGAGAAGACTCGGCTTCCTCACCTTCTTCCGAGTAGTTAATGCCGCTCCCACTGTGTTCGGCGTAGCTGCCCTCAACACTCCCTCCCTTGCTCCCAGCACCTTCAACAAGCAGAACTCCATTCGGCATAGGCGAAAGCATCTTCGTGAATTCTTGCAAAGTACAGAAATTAAAGTCAGTCGGTGTGTTAATCTAGTCGGATGTTAGAAGCTAAAGAAAAAGCACTCGACAAAATGCGGCTCACCTCCCCTGGTAGGTGATAACCCACAAGTATAGGGCATCAATTGTAGCCTCTTTCGATAAGTAAGAGTGTCGAAGCACAGAGGGGGTTAGGGTCCGATCACATTCACTTAGATCAAAAAAAAGTTTGAAGACATAGCTATAAGTGAATGTTGCAGAACAACGTTAATCAACGGTGCCCTCCTGAGAGGCGACTAGGAGAGGCGACTAGGAGTGCTCCGCGCCGGCGGCCACTATGGCCCCGGCGGCCACCCTCCCCATGCCGGCGGCCACTCCGAAGCCGGCGTCCACCTCCCACACGCCGGTGGCCACTCCGGCGACGGCTTCCACCACCCCCTTTCTCCTCTCTTGGTTGCTTCGGGCGGTTCCTTTTGTTCCCTTGGGTGGCGGCGTGGCGTGGTCGTGGATGTGCGAGACAGAGATAGGTTGGTTAGAGATAGCCCGCATGCTTTTGGGGATGTGCTTATCTCCTTCACTAGACACAATGAGGGCCGTAACTGGAGGAGAGTCAATTTCAATAGGGTTTGCTGGTTGTTGATTGTGGGTATTCCTTTTGATAACTGCAACACTGAAGATGTTGCTGCAACAATTGCGAGATTTGCAAAGATTGTGAGTTGGGAGAAAGAGGATGCTCTAAAGGGGAAGGTTCTAGTTAAGGCTAGAGTTACAGACTTGCTTGAAATTCCAAAAAGTTTAAGATGGACTGAGGGTGAGATGTTTGAGGGTGAATCTCTGACTAGTTCAATTGAAGTGCTCATGGAGGAAATGTTGGGAGGAGGCCCACCTGATGAAGACCCTATTCCACCTCCTGGCATTGATCCACACCCCATTCCCCTTAATGCAAATGATTTTCCTGGGTTTCATCATGCACAGATCAATAACTTGCAAGAGAATGAGGAAGAGTGGGATGATTGGGAGGAGCAGGGTCATTGGGCTTTCCCTCAACCTATGCAGGTGCCTATGAATGTGCAACAAGAGGAGGTTATGGTGGATGAGAATGAGGCTGTGCCTAACAGCAACATAACTACTACTGTTTCTCTGTCAGATGGGATCCTGTCTCATAATGTTTTGGGAGGGGTCAACCACAATGATGAAGTTAAACAGGCTGCTGTTGGAGATCCTGGTCCTCCCTTGGGTGCTGGGCTGCAAAATTTGCTGCAAGCTTACCCACCTAACCTGGAGGAGCACCCTAAGATTGCCATTCCAGTTCAAGCTGTTGTTCAGGGGAATGATATTCAGCAGAATGTTGAACCCGTCCAGGACTTGATTCCTTTGGCTATTCCTGCTGCTGGTGTTCACATTGAACCAGTTGTTGTGACTCCGCTTAATAATGAGGAGTCTGCTCAAGATGCTGCCACTTGGTTCTTCCTGTCTCATTACAGTAGTCTGATCCTCCTGTTACAGTTCAGCAGGAGGCCCAAAGTTCAACTCCATGTCCTGCTCCTTCTGAGCCAGTTACAGAGAATTTTGTCAACAGTCAGGTTGGCCTAGCTCAAAAGGATACTTTGTTTGCTGCCCTGGAAAAAGTCAATGAATCTGATGTGGACTTGGGTGCATCTAAAGGTAATATTCAGAAGGTTAACTCTTTTCCTTCCTTTGACTATTGCAATCTAGTTCAAGCTCATGCTCTCTCAGTCATTAATGGAGATCACTTAATTTCGGAAGAAGGTTTGGATCTTTGGGTCAAGCATTTTGCTCCATCTTCTTAGGAGGGGCATAATTTTCTTACAGCTGAAATCCCTGTAAGTTGGTTCAACTTCATTCTGAACCTGCTACTTACACCTGATAGATTTGAATGGACTCTGAAACTGCTAAAGTCTTCTTTATGGCACATTTTGACTGATAATTGCAAAGAGGAAGACACTATGACAGTCATAATTCCTGATGCTTGTGCTGTTAACCAGGCTCCTGTTTGCCAGCAAATTATTGCTGCTAGTCAAGATAAAGAGAATGATGGAGTTAGCCCAGTAGCTCATTCTTCCTCTGAGGCCAGCAGTCCTCTCAAGAGAATCTCTCTAAATAACATAATTCTTCTACCTGCTGGTGAGGCCATCTCTAGGAAAAGAAGAGGAAAGGGGCCCTTAGTGGAAACCCAGGTAAGAAGGAGTGGTAGAATTAGGGAGGAGAATAATGGCTTCAAAAGAAATTCATGTGCTAGCAAGGAATGTTTACCATGCAATGCTGCTCCTCCAATCATTCAGAATAAGATTGTTAAAAACCTCACCAAATCTTTTTGCAAGGTTGCTGATGAGGAGCTCCAGGAGAAGCTGGTAAGAGACCAAAGAACAAAGAGATGAAAAAGGAGGAGTTGGCCAAGGTCTCCAAGGCCAAGGAGGACAACAAAAAGGATAATTCTTAATGATTAGTTCCTATAGTTATAGGAGTGGACCTGGGGTGGCTGCAACTTTTGCTCTATTCCTGTTGCTTGTCTGGGTCTATCAGACTTTGATTCTATGGGACTGTAACTCACTTATTTTGGGTGGCTGCCACTATTGGTTATGATGCTATCTAATGTTCCTTGCTATATTGAGGTCCTTTTTCTGCCTGCAATGCTTATGATATGTGTTAAGGTCTTGTCCTCTGGTTGTGTGGATTGGCTCATATATGTTTTGCTGGCTAAGTTTGAGGGCCTCACTTTGTGGACAATTGCTCAACTTCTAATCAGGGGGCTCTTTTTCAGTTGCTTCTGACCTCATATAATTCTTTGTCTCAAGAGTTGGACCTTGAGTGGTGTTAAAAATCCATCAGTTTTCAATCATGAATAACAACAGATTCTGGAGTATTTTAAACTGGAACATCAGGGGTATTAATTCAGATAATAAATGGCTGGCTATTAAGCAAAAAATTGAGGAGAGTGCTGCTGGTATCCTTTGCTTACAAGAAACAAAAAGAGAAAATTTTGACCTGCCATACATCAATAAGTTTTGTCCTAGAAGATTTAATAAATTTGAATTTCTCCCTTCAATTGGAGCCTCTCGAGGGATTCTCATGGCATGGAATGAAGGTCTTTTCAAAGGGGAACTAATGTTTTCTAACAGATTTTCTTTATCTGCTAAGTTTACATGCAACAGTTCTGCTCAAACCTGGATCTTGACAAACATTTATGGTCCCTGTGAACAAGCTGATAAAGTGGAATTCCTCAACTGGTTTAGTAATATTGAAATGCCTCCTGAAGAGGACTGGATTATTATGGGAGATTTTAATTTTATCAGATCTCCTTCTGACAGAAACAAACCTGGGGGTGACATCAATCATATGATTCTTTTTAATGAAGCCATCAGCAATTTGGGGCTAGTTGAGCTACCCTTAAAAGGCAGATAGTATAGTTGTAGTAATATGCAAGAGAATCCTTTGCTAGAAAAGTTGGACTGGTTCTTCACTTCTGCTGCTTGGATGACTTCCTATCCTGACACTACAGCCCTGCCACTTGCTAGGCCAATCTCTGACCATCTTCCTTGTGTGATCAAAGTGGGGACAGCAATTCCTAGATCAAAAGTATTCAGGTTTGAAAATTACTGGTTGAAGCATTCATCTTTCAAGGACATTGTTAAAAATGCTTGGGACATTCCTGTGGGTTTTACTGAACCTGCAAAAATCATAAATGCAAAGTTCAAGCACCTCAGAAGAATCATCAAACTATGGATCAAGGACCTGCCATGTATGAGAAAACAAATTGCTGAAATTAATGAATGCATTTATCTCCTTGATTTCTTTGAGGAATTCAGAATGCTCAGCCCATTTGAGTGGAATTGCAGAAACATGTTGAAGGAACACTTACTGACCATTCTCAACAATCAAAATATATATTGGAAACAAAGAGGAAAGATTAAGGGAGTTAAGTTTGGAGATGAAAACACAAAGTTCTTCCACACAAAAGCTTCAATCAACTTTAGGCATAATAAAATTGCAATGCTGAGAAATGAAGACAATGTAGAAATCTCAGATCATGCAGGTAAAGCTGGAATTCTTTGGGAAGCCTTTAAGAAGAGATTGGGTCAATCAGAGGGGCACACCATGCATTTTGACCTGCAAAGCTTATTGGGCCAGCAAAACAATCCTGAGATTTTCCAAGATTTAGAAAAGCCTTTCTCTGATGAGGAGATCAATCAGATTGTGAAAGAGTTGCCTCATAACAAGTCACCTGGCCCAGATGGTTTCAATAATGAATTCATTAAGTCTTGTTGGGATATCATAGGTCAAGATGTTAAGAATCTCATCCATGCTTTTCATGCTGGTAACATTTCTCTTGAAAGCATTAACACTTCTTACATCACTTTGGTTCCAAAGAAAGAGGTGCCTATGACTCCAAATGACTTAACACCTATATCTCTACTTAATGGTGTGTTCAAGATTATTACAAATTTGCTGGCAAATAGGCTGCAAAAAATTATTCTGCAAATGATTCACATTAACCAGTATGGGTTTCTAAAAGGCAGGGTGATACAAGATTGTCTAGGATGGTCCTATGAGTATTTACATCAGTGCTACAAGTCAAGGAAGGAGCTACTGGTCCTAACGTTGGATTTTGAAAAGGCATTTGATACTATTGAACACCAAGCCATAATTGACATTTTGAGAGCAAAAGGATTTGGAGAAAGATGGATCTCTTGGATACAAATGCTGTTTAACTCTGCTTCTTCTGCTATCATGTTAAATGGAGTTCCTGGCAAGAAATTTTACTGCAGAAGGGGAGTTAGGCAAGGAGACCCTCTGTCCCCACTTCTGTTTGTCCTAGCTGCAGATTTACTCCAATCCATTCTAAATAAAGCAAGGGATCTTGGGCTTATTACTGCTCCTCTCCAAATAAATTCTTGTCCTGATTTTCCAATAGTGCAATATGCTGATGATACTTTGCTGGTCATGAAAGCTGATGCCAGAGAACTCTTTTGTCTTAAAGCTCTCCTGAACACCTTTGCCACAGCCACTGGGCTTAAGGTGAACTACCAGAAATCTATCATGGTTCCAATTAACATCACTGAGGAAAGGGTTGAGATTTTTACAAATACATTAAATTGCCAAAGAGGAGTTTTCCCTTTCACATATTTGGGACTTCCTTTAGGTTTGTCTAAGCCCAGTGTAGAACAATGTATGCCAATGGTTCAAAGAATTGCAAAATGGCTGGCAGGCTTGGCCACTTTCATGACAAGTGCTGGAAGATTATTACTGGTAAAGTCTGTGCTGGCTTCTCTGCCAATTTTTTTCATGGCTTGTGTGGATGTTCCAGTAACAATTAAGCACCAAGTGATCAAATACCCGAGGCATTGTCTATGGAGAGGTTCTGACATGGAAGATCATAGACCTGCTTCTGTAGCTTGGACTACAGTTTGCAGACCAAAGAACCAAGGTGGTTTGGGAGTTATGGACATTTTTGCTCAGAATAAAGCTCTGCTAATGAAAAATCTGCATAAATTCTACAACAGGCATGATATACCTTGGGTCAACCTCATATGGGAAACACATTACCATGACAATAAACTTCTAGGTCAGGATTTGGTAGGGTCTTTCTGGTGGAAATCTATTCTTCAATTAACTGATCAATACAAAGCCATGGCCAGATGCCACCTAGGAGATGGAAGAACTGCCCTATTTTGGACTGATTTGTGGAGCAATGTGGTATTACAACAAGAATATCCTCACATGTTCTCATTTGTGCAAGACATCACTATGACAGTGCAACAAGTGATCAACACAGAATACCTTGAAGATCTGTTCCACTTACCTCTGTCCATTCAAGCCCATCAACAGTTTCTTTAGCTAGAGGACAAATGTCATGTTCTAAGACAATCCGAATTTCAAGGTATGACTGACACTTGGAGTTACATATGGGGAAGCAGTACCTTCACTGCCTCAAAAGCTTACAATGTGATCATTGGAGTCAAACAAGTTCCACCTCATTTTACTTGGGTTTGGAAATCTTCATGTCAACCTAAGCACAAAATTTTCTTCTGGATGCTGTTACATGATAGAGTGAACACAAGAAACTTACTGAGAAGGAAAACTTTTGTTTCGGAGGAATACAACAGAGCTGTGTTGACCTATATTCTGGCCCATTAACGACCCGTTATGCCTGTGACAGAATTAGGCCTTTGCTGTCCTACGACCTGTTAACGGCCTGTTATCGTGCTGGGCCGATACCAATTACGCCCGATTACGGCCCATGTAGACCCATTTATCCGACGGCCCGAGGCCCACCGATTACAAGCCCATTTATCGACGGCCCGTAGGAGACCCATGGATCCTACGGCCCGTATATGGCCCATGGTAGTTGCGACCACTAGCAAACCAGGGAAAAAGAAGACTAGGAAATAAATAAGGCCGAAACTAACGCTAGGCTATTAAGGCGATTGCACAGATTACATCCACTCGGCATCAAAGATCGCCACCAGTGCAAATATAGGGAACACCCTACACTATACAAAAATGGCTTGCTGTTTTCTTCAGCCGGTGGCTGCACGTTAAGAATAAATTTTGATCGCACCAAAACAAATTACAACTATATAACAAAAGGAAGGTTGGCATAAAACTTAACAGTCTAGCAGATAAATGCACCACCAGAAGTTCAGAAGCTCAGTTCATTTGACCTGACTGTTACGTTTTCATGCTGTATTGTCCGATGGAGCACCATAACCCTCGCCTTCATTTCCCCTAGGCTCCTGAACAACATAGAAAATGTCTGATAGTCTGGTTTCAAAACCATGCATATCTTGACGACATCGAGCAATGTTTCTCCTTGTTTCACAAAGGGTCTCTGTTAGGGAATGGACTTGTGTCTGGAGCGTAGATACAACATTGCTTTGAGCTTCCATATCTTGATCATGAGGCAGTTTGGACGATATTGCCTTAACAACCTACCCAGTATTACGCAGGAACGTGCTTTTGGCACTGTTAGTGGACAGGTACCGACCCACTGCAGCAAGAGCTGACATTGCGGTTATAGTTGCCTCGCCACCTTCAGCAGGTGGCGGTTCCACCATTTTTTCCATAGCTTGCTGAAAAGTTGCGGTTTTACATTAGTAGTACCAGAACAGAAGATATTAAGGAGGTAGCAAAACCAAACAAAATAGCTTTGGTCTATATACAGAACTTATTCTGGTGAACCCATGTAAAATATTAGTTCTATTTTATTGCAAAGTACATAATAAAACCAGGTTCCAAACATATGACCATGTACCATCGCTAATGTATTGTCTATTTCTTCACATTGTATTGAGGGCTAAGGATAAAGAGACGAAGTTTATAATACGGTAAGCATAGTATGACATCATTCATATCACAAAACAACTGAGAATAGACAAACAGGCAATTGTAACGTTGTCTGGACAAGTCCAGCACAAAACTAGATTACGGGTCAAGATCAAAGGAACATCACTCCTCTCTTTTAAACCTTGTAAGGTGCAATGATACGCTAAGACAATTGTGTATAAAATTGAAAAGAGTAATAGACATTGGCTGCAAACCATGCAGTTCAAGGAACAAGTCAGAGTAAGTAGTAGTTAAAAGGCATGAGGATTAAGGACTTACAACAGCGGCTTTGACTGGTGTAGTCATGCCCTTCTTCTTGCTGGTGTGACAGTCCTTGAAGATTTCCACAGCATTTGGTTCAGGTAATTTTTGGTCCTTGCGGGCTTTCCTCTGCATTTCGAACAAGTCAATATAGATCTGATAATATGGTACAGCGAAAAGAGTGAAACAACAGCTAATTACAAGAGCCTCGCAGTGTGCAATATAGCTACGAGATCCTGTCATCTGTTGGAATTTCACTTTCGTACGGTTGGCCTTGTTCTTTGAACAGTTCACCTACAAGAAGATAGATTTGTGTGGCACATGCGTAAATAGGACTACAACATGTGATCTGATCACATATATATAATGTACCTGATACTTCGGATCAGACCAGTGTTTAACAAGGCCCCTCTAGTCTTCATCCGATATATTTTCCGCTGGAGATGTTTGGGAAAGTTCACTGTTAGCCTTGCCTTCAAAGTGAGTTTTCCTCAAGTTATACCGATACTGTCGCAGAGCAGACTTGAAAACATGGGTGCAAGCTTGTCTGGTTGCATCATCTTGGCTATCCAACTTGAACCTCATCTGTTGAAAATTATGGGAGTCTCATTATTAGCAACCTAGAAAGTATGGGACAGAGCAAGACGATATTACTAGTTTCCATACATAACCATACTTACAGATAAATGGTCGAGGAAGGTGTGGAACTAGGTTTCGTCTTTGTCATTCCTGTACTGAATCCATGTTGGGAGGATACGTACATGACACCTAACGGCAACCGCTGCCTCTGATACTAACTTGGCTGACTCTGTAGCATCACGTGGCCTTTTTAAACCTGCCTCAAAACGGATCTCCATTCTTCCTCCTCTAGATTTAGTTAACCTATCGAGCATTATCCCTGATGTTTGTTTCCTCTTGCGCCTAGGTGCTAGTCCAACAACGAACATAGGAAGTGTTAGTGCACATCAAACTGTGAGACTACATATAAAGAAGCATGCAACTGTGACTTGACTCCAGCAACTACCTTCTTGCTGTTGAAGCTCACAAGGTTCATCTGATATTGCCAACTCGTCTTGTGTCAAGAGTGCTTGGGAAGTAGTGCCAGGTGGCAAGGGAGCTTGGGAACGTGCTGCTAGCTCAGTTGAAGCACGAGTAAGTCGTGCAGCTGGTAGTACTGTGGTAGGTGTTGCAAGAACTAGGGCTGTCTCTGCTTGTTTGGTGGCAGCTATTTGTTTCTGTTTGGCTTTTTTTGCAACTCGTGTAGCATGGGATGCCATGTTTGTAGAATTATCCGCTGGACTTTGACCTTCTATTGCACCATCAGTACCAGCAGAATCTGTAGGATTCATCCGCTTCTCATTCCCTGCCATTCTGTGTTTCTTTCTCTTTCTCAGTGCCATGTTAAGTCAAGCCGACAAGAAAAACGAATAACAATTTAGTTCTTCAGAACAAATTGATGCGTGATGCAGACGAATTGAACTTTCATGTTAGACAACCACATGATAGGAGGATGTAATATGTATGAAAAACAGGACGGAAGAGATAACTAGAACTATGATGTGTAAACTAAGAAGAAGACATTTCACCAAATTAGAAGCAATGCAATGGAAGGTAGACACCATATGAAAGATGCTACAAATATCGCTCTGCCAAGTTAACAGTGTCTCATCATAAAGGGCGTTTAAACAAATGTGAAGCAGTACAAGAAATAAATCATATTCAAGATGCAAACAACATCACACTACCATGTTAGAGGTCTCTCGTCATTAGTGCCATTGCATATTCACAGCATTGCATATTCACAGCTTATGATGTGTAAACTAAGGAGAAGGCATTTCAATAAATTAGAAGCAATGAAAGCTAGACACCATATGAAAGATGCAACGAATATCACTCTACCAAGTTAAAACTGTCTCGTCATAAGTGCCATTTCAACAAATTAGTAGTACAAGCTAGAAAAGAATGTGAGATGTAACCTATATCACACTCCGAAGTCAAACGTGTCTTATGATAAGTGATTGTTGCAGGTTACACAACAGTAGTAATTTGATGTAAGAACATGGTGTGATAGACAGATATTGTATGTTCCAGAAACAGGAACACGTGTCTTATTCAAGTATAATGTGTAAAGTAAGCAGATGGAATTCAACAAAATTAGAACCAATACAAGCTAGACATCACACATAACATGCAACCACATATAACAGTGCCAAGTTAGAGGGAGCACCGGTGATGCTGCACTAGGGGAGACGTGCTCATCATAAACACAGCTTTGTTGAGTGTCTATGCATGTGTTGTCTTGGAAATCATCTTGGGGGTGTGGAGGAGTAGAAACTGTAGAGGCCCTCCGTTCGGAAGGAGCACCTTTATCCGCTGCCTTGCTAACTTCCTTCCGCTTTATTGATCTTGAATTGTCAAGTAAAACCGACAAGAAAAAGCAATAAAATTCTCTCTTCAGAACTCATTCATGCATGATACTGACAATCACTACTTTGATGTAAGGCAAACACATGATACCAGGATGGCATATGTACGAAAAACAGGACGGCATGGCATGTTCACAACTGTTTGTGTAAACTAAGCAGAAACCATTCCAGCAAATAAGAAGCAATGCAAGCTAGACACCACATGAAAGATGCAACCAATATGACTCTGCCAAGTTAAAAGCGTCCCATCATAAATGGAATTTCAACAAATTAGAAGCAGCGCATGCTATAAATCATATGAAAGATGCAACTAATATCGCTGCATATACTAAAGGTGTCTCGTCATGTTGATTGATGCGGGATACAAAAAAAACAATAGTTTTATGTAAGGACATGCTTACTAGACAGATGTACTATGTACTAAATACAGGAAGGCATGTCACATTAACAGGTATAATGTATGAGCTAAGCAGACTAGCACATGCAGTTTAACCAGATTGGAAGAATTACAATCTAGACACCATATGCAACATGCAACCACATATCACGCTGCCAAGTTAGAGCAAGCACCTGCGATGCTAGTGTAGGGGAAATGCTTTAATCAACTACAGAGCTACGTTCACTATCTTCATCTAGCATTTCTGTTTTTTGAGAATCATGTCGGGAGGCTGACGCTGCATTCTTTAAATGAGGAGCAGTCCCCTTGCCCCCTGCCTCGTCATAAGTGATTGATGAGGGATACACAAGAACATTAGTTTGATGTAAGAACATGGTTAATACACAGATGTACTAGTATGTACCAAAAACAGAAAGGCATGTCATATTCAAAGGTATAATGTGTAAGCTAAGCAGATGCAATTTAACCGAATTGGAAGCAATACAAGCTAGACATCCGGCTGGAGTGGTGAGCATGATCATCTAGGACCTGAGAGCCTGGTGGGAGGCGGGCTGCTTCGCCACAATCGCAACTTTTTAGTTGGCTTCCAGGTGATGCCTATCTTTGGTGGGCTTGTCACTGGCTCGGCCAGTGCCCTGACTAGCTATTTGTCTTCTGATGCTCACGGGATGGTGGTTCATGTAAAAAATATCTTTCCTTATCTTACCGACTTCGGCCTTTCGAATACAAGCTAGACACCATATGGAACATGCAACCACATATGACACCGCGAAGTTAAAGCAAGCACCTGGGATGGTGGTTCATTGCGAGCGAGGTCATCAACTCTAGAGCTACGTTTACCGTCTCTATCTGCTGACACTGCACCCTTTATAGCGCTGTAACGTGTCTTGCCTAACCGCACACAAAGCTGGAGCGACTTCTCTCTTTTCTTTTTGGCTTCTCTCATGGCAGCAGAGTCTGAAATACCCTTGCATAAAAACACAATAGTGAGAGTAAGGGTGAAGTGTGTGCAGAACTAGTGCACTGTAAAAGTAGCAGATAGCAGGTGGCTGAAAAATAAATGATAGGAGACATATGATAGCTCTACAACATTGCATGGCAAACGAGATTAGATTCTACTCCGTATGATTTTGTAATATATGAGCACAGGAAATGCAGGTACTCCTCCAGCACACCACCACATGTGGTCATATCTAAGATAACAGTCGACTGAAAATAAATAGGCCACTCGATTTTTTTAATGAACCGTCCGATCTATAAGGAACGGGCAGATGGCCTTCGTCTACCTCGCGCCAGTCACTGTTGACGATCTTTCTTGAAACGTCAGCGACCACCGGCCCAGACCCCTGCCTCCGCCGCCCCGCCCTCCCATCGACCTCACACCATTGCCGTGCTTGGCAGCGCCCCCAGGCCATCCCTTTAATCCCGGCCGACCTCCAGATCGGGCACCAGTAGCTCTAGGCCGCACACGCCCCTAAGATAAACACCAAGGCGCTGCTTCCTCGGTGTAATAGGCGTACTAGCGCCTGTTACGCCGGGGAATGCTTCCGTTAATTGGGAATCAACTGGCCAGAAATTGAAATTCAGGGGGGTGACGGACCTCTAGCTAAGGTGAAATAGTATATGAGGAGAAACCTTGTGCATCGTGAGTTATTAGGAACATCTAGTATCAAGAAGAAGCGGTCAACTAGTGTCTTCTGTGGGATGAATACCGTGCAAGCAGAGACGTAAGATTTGCACGAATAAGGGAAGAGGAGTACCTTTTTCGGTTGCCGGTGTGGTCACCTCCACATGTCGCGCCGATCTTCTTTTTACCGGGGAAGCCGATGTTCTGGAGGGTGCATGCTTGGATGAACCCATGGCCAAATTGTTGACTGTGTTGCCGTGGCCGTATGTCGGCGGAGGGGAAGCAGATCCGAGGCGGCAAAGGGCGGCGTAGTAGGAACAACTCCGGTGCGGTGGAGGGTTGGAGCGGTAGCGATGAGGCGCAGGACGGCGTGGTTCAACTGGCTCGGGTACGGACGGCTCGGCCTCGGCTTCAACTACTAGCCGTGGAGGGCGTTGCAGTTGAGGTTGCGGTGGACGACGACGTCGGGGTATCGGCTCCGGCGTGATGGAGGAGGGCGGCGGTTGATGGGTGGGATGGGGTGGCGGACGGAGGACGCCGGAGTTTTGCGGCTGGTGGAGAGGTAGTTTTGGCGCCCACGGAGTACGAATGGGGAATCGGACGGGTGGGGGGGGGGACCATGTTTCGGTCTGGGACGCACTTGTTTTTGGCTTTTTTGAACAGAAGATGGGACGCGCTTGTTTGAAATTTGGGGAAAGTACAAACTTTGCCCCCCTCTTAAATTTTGGACCTACTGCGGGTCGGGGGTAGGATGGTAATCCCAGGTGTCCCAAATAGTGGGCGGGAGCGATTTTGGCCGCGCGCATGTGTGCTTAGGCGGCCATTGTGTATGAATGTTTTTCGGATGCGGTTGCGTGGCGTCTAGATGAAGCTACAAACCTACCCCGGTTTAGACCTTTGGACATCGGGCCGGTAGGTTTCACGGGTCGGAGTTATTAGAAAAGTAATTTCCTTGTACTACCAAACATTGGTCGCACGCGGTTTCGGGCGAGTAGAGGCCCTTTTGGCGCTTCATTCGAAATTTTGAAACACAAGCATTCACGTTTAGAGTACTCTTGAACTATGAGGATTGACCTAAATAGACAACGTTATATTTGACCTTGTATGTTTGAAAACCTCATTAAATTATCCGCTTCTTTTTGAAATTTTGACACTTGAAAATCCTATAACTATGATTATTTTGGAATGGAGGAGCTAAATTTGAATCTATTTTGTACACGACTACATATGCTATTATGTACAAAATCAGAGCAAAGATTGGTGCCCCCATAATTTAGGTATGGTTTACAAATGCCATGATATCAAATTCAAATAATTGAATGGACTTCATGTTGAATTCGATTTTTTTTAACCACCTTAAGTTGAATTCAAATGTATGCTAGTTCATAGGTAGCTATTTATAATGTCCATTGTGTAACTTTCATATGTATAATGTGCTTTACACACACAACATGAACTATACTCGCGTTTATATTCGATTGCTAAAGCGATGCATTGTCTGGAGTTCAAAATACTAACTATGTGGATCAATTGTGTCAAATAATAACATAGACATGCTCAAATTCGATAGAATCTAGATGTCTAATGGATCAATGACCGCTCCTTACGCGAATTGCAAATATCATGATCCCATCCTAATATTTGGATACAATTTATATCTTTAATCAATGTGTAGAGCAGTCTTTTACGTGTAGTTTCACTCTCCATCGGTGGTCTCTCACACATGCTCACACACTCTCTCCCGAGGTGTCTTTCTCGCACACATGCTCTAGATATAACCCTCCCTCCCTCTCGTAACCATTTACAACTGTTTTCACTAACCTTTATCACAAGCACTCTTCCTCTCGCAAACATACACAGGCACAATCCTCATCGACCCTTTCTATATACATGGACCTGCCTACGTGTTTCATGTACGCACATTATCTTTACGCCTATCTCTCACGCATTGTCTCACACCTCTCTTCCTAATCGATGAGTATGATTCTAGCAGAGCATTCTGTAGGATGCCCCTTAAAGTTAGGTTGGATGAATAGTAATATTAGAGTAAAGGGATTACCTTAGTCCGAGAACCTAGGGTTACAAATCCTAGCCGGCTTTGTCAGTGGACATAGAGTCCTTCACAATTCTGCTATGTTTGTCTTGTACGACTAGTCATCCATGGGTCTTCCTAAATGCGTCACGGGCCGACCAATGTGGTGCAGGTCGGAACCGAACGAAGGGCCTCACCTCGACCCACCGGACCTTACAAAGTTATTTTTATGGAGGAGTACGAACGCTAATTTGCATTGCATGGTGCCCACAATGATATTTATTCCGCACTGTGAATTTGTATATTTTTATACTATATACAAAGTTAGTCATAATAAAGAGAAACGAAGAGCATCTCTCTCTCCATCGCATACCCCCCTGTACGCCCCTTTCACGTATGCACACAAAACTATCTCCAGGTCCTCTAAAAGTAAGCCCCCAGAAAATTCACGCATGTTTCATCTTTCTCTCGCGATATATGCAATGACGATCATTGTATTTGAAGCGAAAGCACGATACATACATTGGACTTCAGAATCCACTCATTACGGTCACCATTTACGTTTAGTGGTTATTATACAGTCACGGGCTCACCGTACAACTCTGTATTTGCTCATGACATGACTAGTTGACCAGTTAAACGCTCCACGTGGCACCTCTAGTGTTGCATCACATTATCTCACTACCATCGTGCCCACCTGTCGACTTGTATCTACTCTACATCTACACTCTTATAAAATACATAAAATACACTCTTATAAAAAACAGAGTTGGTGATGATGGTGTGCCTGCCATCCTGCAATATAGGCCGTCCGATTTATATCTGACGGATAGGAAAGAAACTATGGCAATTTTGCAAAAAGGTACCCACACACCTATCCACATTTGCAAATAAGGCCTTCCCTTCTCTCACAAGATAAACAAGTCATACAAATGCATCTTGATGTTATGTGCAACGCACATGCATCTTGCTAGTAAGAATGAAAACAAACGACAAAAAAAATTTGGACGGTGGTTCGAAGTCATGACCGCGGGCACAGCGGACAAGGTGGTCTTGTATTGGTATGCTGAGCCGTCTGTTTTAACACACAGGAGGTGGTGTGGTGATTATACACACACGCACGCATGCACACGAACTGCATCCACGCAACACTCACACAAACACATGCACCCACGCACGCATGCAACACTCACACGTACACACGCAGTCACGCACGCACGCAACACTCACACGCACGCACGCAACACTCACACGCACACATGCACGCATGCATGCACACACCAGTACACCACACGACCAACACACACTCTCACGCTCAAGTGCTCAACCTACACGTGCATGCGCACACATCAGGCCCTGACAGACACATACACAGCGCACGGGTTGGAGCCTTGTCGCGCCTACGTAAATTTGTGTTTATCTGACCTTTTGCCTATGCGAACTAACAGGTGGGACCCACAAGGAACGTGGTCAATTTAACTAGTCAACATGGCACCACGCAGACTATTTGGTCGGTCAACAGAGTGCAATGCGATGCTGAACTGTGAGCATGTGACCGTATAATCACCGCAAAACGTATATAGTGACCGTAATCAGCTTATTCTGAAGTTCGGTGACCGTATTACGCTTTTCTCTCTATAGGCCCTCCAAAAGTATATCTCTACACGTTCTCGCATGTTACATCTAACAACTATGCAATACAGCACTACTACTACACTCTAACAGAATAAATCATATGTGTTTTTAGTTTTACTAGATATCATATTGTTACTTATAATTATTCAGTTTGCATACATTAAAATTGCCTTTGAAATGTATGGCCAGTATCATCTACCGCGCGGGAAAAATCCCGCCCTTTCCTGTTTAATCGGGTTTGTATCGATGGATCATGTGAAACAACAAAACTATAGTACTATACAGTACTACAAGTGACAATTCACTGGGCCGTCGTGTCGTCTACTCCTCCGTCGTAAGAGTGGAGCGCTCGCTTTCATAAATCTTCTAGTCCCTTTCGCCGACATGTGGATCATCAAGCTACCGGGTCCACGTGCCATACCGGAATACAGTGCAGAACAGCCGGGGTGAAGCACCCCAGCCATGGCGCCGGCGTAGTAATGAGCAATGAGGCGTCAAATCACAAGCTGCACCTTTCCCGCAATTAAGTTGGAGGGATGAAGCAACCATCATTTCACTCGTTGTTGAATCCGCTTCTCCCACATCTTCTTCAACTTAACCATGTGTTGCTTCTGTCGTTGTTCTGCCTCATGTGGGACGCGGATCGGCTTGGTAAAGCACTGACACGTGGGACCGCATGTTAGCAAACCGCCAGGACAACGTCCTCCGAAAATAAGAAGCCTAATCCTAGACTTACAAAGGGCTACGTAGCTGCTACGTATACTTTCCATCTAATCTATATATGCCCCCCTGATTTTCAGGTGGGGTGGGCCTAATCCTCTCCTTTAATCCAATCAAATAGTCCCACATCACATCAGTTCATAACTTTACGTAAACCATTACGTGGATGTAGCATTGCTCAAATAAGAAACCTCCCCCGCCATCTGCGCGGCAAAATCACCTCCTTTTTACTAATCTTGATTCTATAATTTTTAGATCAATATAATTGAGATTTGTATAGATAGCACACAAGAGCAAAACCAAGTGGTACGGTTAAGGGCATCCACAATGTGTAGCCAAATGTGAAAATAGCTTTTGGCATCGTGGGAACCATTGTGGACGATGTTGCCAAAGCCAAAAAGATGGAACCGAAGCTCCCTGATTGATTGATTGAAGGAATAGAAAAATGCAACATCTCTCCTCTTTCTCCCATGCTTGGACGCATGTAGTATAGTATAGAGCACAGAGTCTACTCCCCTGTCCCTTCTATCACAAATCACAAACCAGTGAGGCGTCAAATCACAAAAGCACGGACGAAGCAACCATCATTTCACTCTTCGCTGACTCCGCTTCTCCATCGTCTTCTTCGAGAAGCCATCTCACCGCACTAGTACTCCTAGTAGTACTAGTAAAGGACTTCTTGGATGCAAATAAGGCGGTTGTCTCGGCTTGCAGGCAGCACTTGTGAACGACTTACCGTGGTCTCCCTCAATGGTGTTCTCCGTCGAACGCACTTCGCCAAACCACCAAAAAAAAGATATCGTCGATGTCACCGCAATGGGGAAGGAAGTCAAATATAGTTACTACCTCCATTTTTTTGTACACAAGGCCAGTATACCAAAATTACAATTTGCAAAGGGCCACTAACACTAATCGAGGCAAAATTGATGGGGTTAGCAACCAAGGACATTAATATCCCCTGCATGCATGCGGAAGTGACAAGGTTGGTTTGCATGGCGCTGCATTAATCAAGCGATGAGGAGTGAGATGGTTAGCTCTTTGGTCTTTAGAGAAAAAAATACGCATTAATTGACACGTGAAACGAGGATTTGTATCGATTAAATCCCGCGAAGGAAAACCCCGCCTTTCTTTTTTAACACCAGTACTCCTAGTATGTACGTACTTATCCTGTTTGGGTCTAGGCCTTGCATTGCCAAACTTCGCCACACATTTTTGCCATGCTTGCCTAAAGTTTTCAAAATGAGAAGGAGGTACACTTGCGCACAGCTGTCGCGGTCGCACCGCACCCTCACACGGTCGCTCCTGCACGCCGCGGTCGCATCGCACCCTCACACAGTCGCTCCTGCACGCCGCAAACCCAACCAAGGGAACGCACCCTCACTGACACGTGCTGTCGCATGTGAACAAACCAAACTCAGCCATCCTATCGCTGACACATAATTTTCATTCATAGAGTATGTTTATCCAACCGCATGTTGGGGAGTATCCGTACGGCCCGTGCGGTGGTCTGTTGGGGAAGAAGAAGAGGTTAGGAAGAAGGAAAGAAGGGTTAGGAGACATAGGATATTCATCCAACCGCCTGAAATGGTAGACTGACCCAAGTCAGGCGACTTGCATAACAAATATATGTTTTTACACAACAAAAGATCCATAAAAACAACAACATAAAGAAAAACTATCACTGCTCGCGGAAAACAGACGGCCTCGTCGTCTTTGGCTGCCGGCGTGAACCAGCCGTCGCTGCCGACGTGTGTCTGCGCACCGTGGTTGTCCTCGGCCTCCAGCTACTCGTTCAAGCGGAGCGTGCGGGCGCTCTGTACAGACGAGAGCACAGCCCGGTTCAAGTCGAGGACGTCCGGTTCCGCCTGCAGGAGGGCCTCGATGGCTGCGGCATCCGCGCGCTCCGCGTCGAGTCGAGCCTCCGCCGCCCGGTTCAAGTCCAGGACGTCAGGTTCCGCCTGCAGGAGGGCGTCGATGAGAGCGGCATCCGCGCGCTCTACGTCGAGTAGAGCCTCTGCCGCCCGGTTCAAGTCTAGGACGTCCGGTTCCGCCTGCGGGAGGGCCTCGATGGCAGCGGCTTCCGCGCGCTCCGCCTCAAGTTGAGCCTCCGCCGCTCGGTTCACATCCACGACATCCGGTTCCGCCTGCAGGACAGCCTCGATGGCAGTGGCGTGCGCGCGCTCCGCATCGAGTTGAGCCTCTGCCTTCCGGTCCTCCTTTAGTATCGCCATGTTGAACCGCTGGTCCGCCTGCACCATGGGGGGCTCGGACGCCGGCATGAAGTCGACGTCCATCGTCTCATACCCATCGGGGGCCTTCTGCGGCGCGACCTCTGCCATGAACATTGGATCGGCTTCCTCCTCCTCGTAGCTTGGCTACAGAGAACTCGGGGATTGGCCCGCCACAAAGCGAGCTTGGGAACGGAGGTCTGTGGCGCCGACCGCCGCCGCAATTTCTGCGCGGCGCTCCGGCGTCAGCATCTTGTAGTAAGTGATCTTGCGGCGCACCATGGCTTTCCGGCGAACTAGGGGATGCTTGATGCTGGCTAGGGGATCGAAAGGTGGGGGAATGGGCTGGAGATTTGGTGTGGTTTTAGGGCAGTGGCTGGCGTAGGCCGAGCAGCGAAGGTTCTGGTGTGAATAGTGGTTCCGATGACGACCGGTCAATCGGTTTTGACTGTACATCGCTCTTGTCGCGTTCGCGTTGCAGCCCGGCACGCTGGACCCTCCAAGTCGCTCACCGAATGGAACGTGCTTCGTCTTGCGTTTTCGCTCGCTTGTGGGACCGCAATTGAGAGCAAACCGGCGTCCCTCCCACTCCCCCGCCCACGTCATTTATTATACCACCGCTCCCTCCGTTTTATGCGGAGTAAATAAAAACAGAGGGAGTATACTACGGATGAGTATCCCCTGACGTGGCCGAACCCATTGAGTAACTGACATGCAGGGCCTAGCAAGCATGGGGTCCGCCAGTAAGTGACCGAAAGGGAGGGTAAGGCAGGGATACCTACGTCAGAGGATCCACTTCCACTATACTACTTTGACCAAATGTTAGAGTAATAATATATGACATGCAACTTACACAAATGTTAGAGTAATAATATATGACATGCAACTTACACAAAGCATACCGGGTCTAATGCGTTTTTCGAGGCTAACTTTGACCAAATGTTAGAGTAATAATATATGACATGCAACTTACACAAATCATACGGTCAAATTCGTATGTGAAAGGAGTTTCCAATGATATAATTTTCAGATTATACATCTCATGTACTATTAATCTTGTCAATAGTCAAATTGGAAACCATCTCGAGAACAAATCTAGGAGTACGTACGAATCTAACAATATTGATTGGGCGTTGTTGAATGTTGATACCTTTTTGATCAAAGTAGAGATACTTTGACTACACATAAAACTTATATGTAAACTAGAAAGGATAGGGCGAGTATATTGTACGTTCAAAAACAAAACGAACATTGAATACCCTTTATATATGATTTGCGGATGCTATGATCACCGGTTCAAAATTTTAAATCCGCCTTAGGTATCACGTGCCCCCACTCGTTCCCTCTCGATTTCATCTCGGGTCCGGAGATCTATTGAAAGAGGACTAGGGTGGGTACATGCGAATGATACTCGGCGGAATGTTCAAATGAGGCATGCGGGAGGATGGACTCGACTAGAGGGCGACATGATCGATGGAGAAGAGGGTTGGAGAGGAATGAGAAATAAGCAAACGCCACATGATTATACTTGAACGGCTCAAATAAACAATAAGTTGTCTCGCTTGGACTACATAGTGAAAGGCCTAATGCGCAACGCGGAGCACTGATGCCCGAATATGGCCGGGAAAACAGGGAAACCGACATGTGGGGCATACCCGTCGGGACGACGTAGCGCAGACTACTCCAATGGAGGAGCTGGCCCACGACCTCCTCGCCACCGACAACCGTTCATGTGGGTCGTTGGGGCCAACAACGGGGCGCAGCTCCAGCACCGCCTCTGGACACGGCGACCGCGATGAGCGACACACTCATATCGTCGCTAGACACGGTCGGTTTCAGTGTGCCGAGGGTGGCGTTAGTGCTGTGGCACGACCAACGGTATGTTTGGTTTGTGCCCAAGGTTGCCCCATCAAAGCATTGGGTAGCCAAAATTTTGGTCGAGGTATTGGTTGCCCATGATTTGGCCGCCATTGGCAAGAAAAATGAACTAGAGTTGGCTAGAGTTCATTGGCATGCCAAAGAAATGGCAACCATCCAAAGAAAGACCAATCTTTGGGTCATGACCATGGTTGAGGTATTGGTTGTCCATGATTTGGCCGACATTGGCAAGAAAAATGAACTAGAGTTGGCTAGAGTTCATTGGCATGCCAAAAAAATGGCAGCCATCCAAACAAAGACCAATCTTTGGGTCATGACCAAAATTTTGGTAAGGTGCACTTTGGCCACAATCCAAACACACCCCAACACCCGCCTCGTCGAGGATGCACGGGGCGCCCTGACGCGTCCGCGGAGTGGTGTAGCGCGGCCAACTGCATCCTCTGGACCTAAGACCATGCCGGGTCATCTTGCTTTTTCAATGACATGCGGGGAGCGCATGTGAGCAAAGGGCATCTCCAACGTTGCCACGACCGTAGCTGACTACCCTGGCACACCAAAACCCTCGTCCCTCGCGCCGTCGCGCGGTGCGTTCCCAGCCGGCGCCAGCTGCCCGCATTCATGCCGTCCGTTCGTATGTCGTCGTTAAGAGGCTTGGTGCCCGAGGAACCAACTCTGGTGACTTAATGACGCACCCAGATGCTTGGCCTCACCGGAATGCGCTACTTAAAGCGGCAACGCCCGGCTAACCTCCACACCATAGCGCATCGTCCTCCTACCTGGCACCACATCCGCCATGACCGCAAGTGCGAATGCTCTGCAGGAGAGCTTGTCTTCAGGGATGAAGCTCGAGGTCGCCGCCCTCGCTCATGTCGCCTCTCGCGACGCAATAGCGACGTAGCCGGACGCGGACGCGACCGCACAAGCGGTGGCCACGCTGGCGGCCAACGACGGGAGCACCGTCAGCCACGCGTCCTACTTGCCGCCGTCCAACGTCCGGAACCGCCGAGGTCGGGGACTCCTCCGAGGATGAGTAGGGCATGGGAGGCGGCAGGGCATGGTGTGCCAACTGGCCGGTCCGTATTCGTGTTCTACTCTTCCTCGCCGGAGACCGCACCTTCACTTCACGGGTCTTGAACCCCGCCCCCGTACATAGAGATCGCAGATGGAGGACGTCAGTCGCCGCCGTAAAATAGGTTTAGGGTTGGGTTTCTTTTATTTTTCTGTCCTATAAAAGTTTGAAATGTAATGAAAATCTGCCGTGTTTGCATTAATCTCGGCCGGTGTATATGAACTTTCACAATAATATACATATTGTAGGAGTACTAGCAAGATGCCCGTGTGTTGCACGGAAGGTCAAGATCTTGTGGGAGAAAAGGATGAACGAGGGAAAGCCTTATCTGCAAATGTGGAGAGGAGTGCGGGTAAATTGTCATAGTTTCCTTCCTATCCGTTAGATATAGATCGGACGACCTATATTGCAGGATGACAGGCACACCATCATCACCAACTCTGCTTTTTATTGAACCGAGACAAATCTAACATGTGAAGTAAAATAAACACATAGGGTCTATACATACACAAATTATCTTAGGCACTCCAATAGTACGTCCACTACACATTCACGCATTTCACATCTTTCTACATCTACGGGAACCTATGAAAGGGTTAACGTAAATTGCCACTCTCTCTCCTCCCCTGATTTTCATGGTGGTGGGCCCCTCCCTCCCCCCAATCTACAATCAACAGCTCACATGTTTCACATTACGTTAATTACGTAACTGGGATTACGTAGGTGTACCATTACTCATCCTAAAAAACCCAACTAAGCCAACCTCCCAGCATATCGTGCGGGAAAAGACCCGGCCGCGCCGTTTTAGTCGGGATTACCGGATTACTAGTAGTAGTATCGATGGATCGCGTGAACCAACATTTTTTTTTGAGGGGGCGAAGCACCTAGTTTAAAAGGAAAAATGGCGGTACACTCACATCACTCCTGTCGCGGTCGCATTGCACCCCACACACGTTCGGTCCTGCACACGGCTCACGCAAACGGAACGTGCTTCGGCTTGCCTCTTCACTGACACATGGGACTGTACTTGGAGAAACCGACCATGCGCCAAACTCCCCCCGCCCACCGCGCGAAAATCCTCCCCCCCACACCCAAAAATTCCCCCCAAATCCGATTCAACCGCCCTTCGGCCAACTAGCCAATAATATTCCCCAAACCCCCCCTGTCGCCCTCCACTCCATTCGCTCCGCCAAAGCCGCCCTCCCCACCGCGCCGATACGTCGGCGCCGCGGTTCGGCGATCCTCTCGCTCCCACAGTACGCTCTCGTAGACTGCCGTCCTCTAGCCGCGCCGCCACCTCTGGCTACATTCTTGTGGAGGCGCACGTCAGTCAGCGCCGCCACCGCTGGCAACGTTCGTGTGGAGACGCACGGCGGTCAGCTTCTCCCACGGTACACGCATTCTAGACTGAGGGCCCGTTCATGTCGGTGTAGCGCTGAATGTTAGCCGATAGACGCTGTTAATCTCACTGTTTGCCGAAGTAGTTTACTGTCAATATGCTCTGCTTAAGAAGCTTCCTTGCCCTGTTCTGCACTCAATCTGCTTAGCTGAGATGGCATGCCAAGGCCGATTAGTTGCTAAAATATCCTGCCATATATTTATTGTGACGTAGATTGCCATGGTCTAGTAGCCAATCTGTTAGGTGAAATAGGTCTACACTGTTTTATACTTGATCTTTGTTGCTGCGATGGCCTTCGATAGTTTGATGGCTGTGTGCTCGGCCTCATTGCCTGCTGAAACAACCTGCCATAATTTGGCACTCAAATTTGTTTGCTGAATTAGCTTTACATATATTTCGTTACTTAGATCTGCTCGTCCAAATATCTTGCCATAGCTTTAGACATCGACCTAGGTATTTTTTTTCTGGACTTCATAAAAAAGCATATATGTTTTTCCTGTAATATCTAGTAGAAGAACTAATTTGTATGTCTAACAGATGGACATGACTTGGATAACTTCTGCTCGAAGATTCTCTGCTGCATATGTCGAGGGGATTGAAAACTTCATGAACTTTATCAGAGCTGAGTAAGGTGGTCCGAAATCAGATGTGCTCTGCCCGTGTAGCACTTGTATGAATTCAGTTACAAGACCCCAGTCAACTGTGCAAAATCATCTACACTTGTATGGGATGTCGGTCACATATACTAGGTGGGTTCATCATGGTGAAGCTGTGAACGTCAATGTTATTGACTACGTGGAAGCAGCAGATCACCATCTTGATCTGCCTGATGCTCAGGTGGAAGAGGAGGAGGAGGTGGTGGTGGCGGAGCCAGTGAGTTTGACCAACATTGAAACAATGCTCGTGCATTCCGTGAACTTTCACCTGCAGAAGAAAAACGGTGGGCCCGCATGTTGGAACAATGCAACGTTGCTGTCACCCCAGGAAATAAGCTATCAATATTCTCAGCTATGGTCACCTTTCTTCAGGTGAAGACATCTGAGCGGATGACCAACAAATCATTCGATGCGATGTTGGCTGCTTTCCGCGAATCTTTCCCAGATGCGTCTGAGCTGCCACACACCTACAGTAAAATGAAGAATTTCCTTCGTGCAGTTGGAATTGGATATGATATGATCCATGTTTGTAAGAATAATTGTGTTCTGTTCCGGAAGGATTATGCCAACTTAAGTGAATGCCCGAAATGCAAATCATCAAGATGGAAAGATGGCGATGCTGTGAAGAGGATTCCTCATAATGTTCTGAGACATTTTCCAATTATACCAAGATTGTAGAGGTTGTTTCATGATGCTGAAACAAGAGAGGATGTACTGTGGCATTCTAGGAACTAGGGGTACAGAGATCAGAATGTAATGAGCCATCCATCTCATGATAAACACAAAGAGTTTGCTGCTGACCCGAGACACATTAGACTTGGCTTAGCTTCAGATGGATTTAACCCATTTGGCCACCAGAGCACCACATATAACATGTGTCCAGTGCTTGTTATCCCTTACAACATGCCTCCAAATGTCTGCACCAAAGAATCAAACTACATGATGGCCTTGCTCATCCCAGGTCCAAAAAGTCCTGGAAAGGATTTTGATTTGTTCATGGAGCCTCTTGTGGAAGAACTTCAACAACTATGGAAGGGTGTTCTCACTTGAGACCTATATAGCAGCCCACCAGCTGATTTCTTTCTGCATGCTGTTATACTTTGGTGCATCCATGATTACCCGGCTTTGGGCACTATGTCAGGGCGAACGACACGTGGTTACAATGCATGTGTTCGCTGTGACAGGAATCCGCTGTCATACGCAATACTTAGCAAGATCTGTTACATTGGACACCGCCGTTTCCTTGCCAAGGACAAGCCGCATCCTAGAAAATACCGAAGACATGTGTTCAATGCAAAGCATGAAAACCGTGATGCGCCAAAGAGGCTCACCGCCGATGAGTTGCAAGTGGAATTAGAGAAGGTCAGGCATATTACACCAGGAAACCATCCTGGTAATGGTAGCGGGAAAAGGAAGCATGGCAGGGTAGAAGAGAGATTATTGTTTACCCGCAGGTCCACTTTGTGGGACTTGGAGTATTGGAAAGATTTGGATCTGCGGCATAATCTTGATGTGGTGCACATCGAGAAAAATATATGTGACAGCATTATCGGCACACTTCTTAGTATTGAAGGCAAGACGAAAGATACCTTAAAATCTAGGATTGATTTGACACACATGGGTATCAGAAAGGATTTGCAGGTGCAAGATGAAGGTAAACCACGGGATATGGCACCAGCTGTGTACGTCTTGGACAAGGTAAAAAGAAAAGAATTCTGCGAGGTCCTGTCATGTGTGAGATTCCCGCATGGATTTGCTTCCAACCCTGAAAGGAGAGTCAGTGCAGATGGAAACAAGGTACAAGGGTTCAAAACTCATGACTGCCACGTCCTACTTCAAAGGGTTTTACCTGTTATCCTTAGAGGATTGGGCCGCCCTGACTTATATAGAGCAATTGCAGAGTTGGGATAATTCTTCAGGGAACTCTGCAGTAGGAATACCAGGATAGATGCTTTGGAGCGTCTTAGAGACAAGATACCAACTATCCTATGCGACCTTGAGAAGATATATCCTCCAGCCTTCTTTGATGTGATGGTGCATTTGGCTGTTCATCTACCTGATGAGGCACTACTTAGAGGTCCAGTACAGTATGGCTGGATGTACCCTATTGAAAGGTGGCTAGGCACTTTCAAGGGCTATGTTAGGAACAGAGCTAGACCCGAGGGTTCCATTGCAGAGGCCTACATTGCTACAGAAGCGTTGACATTCTGCTCAAAATACATTGAAACAGCTAATCAGCTTAGCAAAGAGGTGGGTGAAGACAATCCCGGGCTCAATGTTTTCGATTATTCTGTTCGAGTTACAGGGAAGAGTCGACAAGAGGACAAACCTAAAGATTTGGACAAAATGGTTTGGTATGTGTTGAATAACTGTCCTGAGATACTACCTTATATCAAGTAAGTGCAGTACTGCAGCTTATACATCGTAATCTACTAAACTTGCAGCACATTCTTATATATTTAGATGTTTGACGCGATCACTATGTTGTGCAGCATCTACAAAGAGGAGTTACTGCCGCAAAATCCAAGAAACATTGACAAACTGGTTATGGCAGGATTTGCGAAATGGTTCAAGAACCATGTAAGCTTTTGAAGTGCACTGTCAGTTTTTTTAATATATTGAGTACATAAGATGATCAGCTTGTCTATTTTCTAACCATAGGTTAAGAAGATGCGGGAGGATGGGCAGGCAGTTGATGATGCCCTTTACTCACTAGCAATGGGTCCTGATACTCGGGTAAGACATTATGAATCTTGCGTTGTTGGAGATGTGCGCTACAACACCCTTGCACGAGACGAAGGCAGGAAGACACAAAACAGTGCCATCATGAGCATGGATACGTATGACAAAGAGACAACTGAAATGTATGCTAACATAACAGACATTGTTCAGTTGCAGTATATCTCCAGTTTCGAGGATCATCGGTGTGTGGTTCTGTTGTGCTGTCGTTGGTATAACCTGTTTTCCAGGATCGCAAAACCCAGAGCTGATGATTATTTCAAACCCATCAATGTCAAGGCGGCGTACCAGACCAACGAGCCTTTTATTTTGGCAAATCAAGCAACACAAATATTTTTCTTGGAAGACACATTTGCATGTAGCGATGACTGGAGAGTATTGCAAAGGTTTGAGCAGAGGAATTCGTTTAATGAAGTTGCACAACAAGATGATGCTTACACTGCTCCTGATGTACAAGATAACACAGATGTTCCTAATATCCTTGAGAACCATCACGTCAATGACGCTGGCGAAAAGATTGCCTGTCGTGCTGTGGACATACAAGAGTTGATCAAGAAGAAGCCAACGTTTGAGGACGTTGAGGACGAAGAAGAAGATGACACCGTGGGGAATTACGATTCAGACTGATACACATGGCGAAGATGTTGACGCTGCTGCTGCGGATGATGATTACATTGCTTTTGTCGTATTTGCCTGTCAGAAGACGTTTTTTATCTACTATGTAAAATTGTGTTTGCTATGACAACTGAAACCTGATGAACATGTTGTTTAGTATTTTGCTGTGAGAACATCACTTGTTATGTATGCTGATTTGTGTTTGGTGATTGTATGACAACTAAAACATGATGACATTGTTGTTTAGTTGTACTCATATTTGGCTGTGAAACTTGAATTTGATGACATAGTTTGCTGTTGGACTGCAATTTGCTCGACGTCTTCGAATGAGAACAAAGCTGACCCGACAGGGCCTCTGCTATTTATTTATTTATATGAGCAAAAGGGGATACCCCTTGATTTCCGTTAATAGAAATCATTAGATGTTCACAACACTACGCCCAGCCTGCTACACAGGTTTCATTCATTACTAGTTTCAGCAAAGTGCTCATGTCGTAGCCACTGAATACATCACGAGTGCTACATACACTGCAAATAAAGAGACAATCATCCTACAGAGCACATCGATTTTGCCCATTATCTTCACAAGCTCTTTCATCTCCTCATTGCTGTCAAGGCCATTCAGCAGCTGTTGCTTGGCCATGATCAGAGGAACTGCATCTTTAACCTTCTGCTCTGCATCTTCCTCTTCTGTCGTTCCTTCAGTTACTTGTCCAACACCCCAACCTGCTAGTATTGGGATTCCTCGGCTAACCAAATAATCAGTGTAGTTGCATTCCCCCACATCAGCAACTTCCCAAAAATACAAATCACACGAATCTTCCATTTTCTGCATGAATCAAATTGGAAGATCATCAACCAAACTATTAAAAAAATCAGCAACTGAAAGCAGCAGAACAACACTTAAACATATTATTACCCCATGATTCGGGCATTTGTAGAAGACTCGGCCAGGGTTGCGGATTGTGGTTGAGACGCGACGGATGACTCTACGTGATTTGCAGCGGTGGCACCACACCAATGGCAGCGGGTTGCGATGAGCAATCGGCTGCGGTGCGCGTGCCGGCGGGGGTGTGATGAGACCCACAGGCGATGGTACGGGTGGCGACTTGGCGCATATCTGGTTGTTGCCTGCTGAAGAGCAGGTGGACGAGCAGCCAGCGGACATGGTTGCTGCGGCCAGAGCTTCTGATGCTAGGCAGAGTAAGTAGAGAAGAGGAGAAGCGAACGTTGGATATGTCAGTTTCATTACTTGCAGAGTAGCATAGCACCATATATAGTCATAGTCTAGGTTTGGATTCGAACCACCTACAGGAGGGACCTCCTTGTTTTGCGAAAAAAATTTGTTTCTCCACCTGACAGCTGGGACCCACCGGCTATATCTTCGCACGGAAGGAAGTGCCTCCTTGTTTTGCGAAAAAAAATTATTCATCCCATTGACAGCTGGGACCCGTCAGATTTGGTGACTGACTTGTGGGCCTACTAAGCGGACGTGTACGCACGGCTTTGTCAACTTAATCAACAAATGATTCTAGCAGCTAGACCGTTGGATGTTAATCCAACAGCCATGCTCCTTCTTCAACCTCTGTTCTTGCTCCTGTCTCCCGTGGGCGGCACCGCGGCTGTGCTGCCGTGCACCCGAACCAGTGAAGTTTCCCACTCCTCTCCATCTGCGACTCCACTGCCCCGTCTTCCCCATCTCCGGGTCGTTCCAGTCTGGGTGCGCTCGGCACGGTGTGGTCAACATGGTCAACAACCGAGAGTCATCGGAAGATGACTGTACGTGAGAGGCTGACAGTGGGGACGCACCACGCCCATGGACGCATGCATGCAACGGAACGCGGCGAGGTCAACGTGGTCAAGGAACGACTTCCATCGGAAGTATACTGTACATGGAGAGTCTCAGCTGGGTCCACGGCAGCAGCAAGTAAGTGCCTCCTTATTACGAGGAAAATAATGATTCCTCCAACTGACAGCAGGGACCCACTGGACGGGCCACCGTATTTTGCGAAAAAACGTTTGCCCCCTGACTGCTGGGACCCACCTGACGGGCCACCGTATTTCGCGAAAAAACGTTCCCCCCGCTGTCAGCTCGGACCTACCGGAAGTGCCTCCTTATTACGCACAAAAAAATGAATACTCCCCCGGCTAGCTGGGACCCACCTTGGTGGGAGGCTGACTTGTGGGCCTACTAAGTTGACGGGGACGAAGGGCTTTATCAACTTAGTCAATATGAACGATTCTAGCTCCAGTGACCGTACGATGTCCATCCAACGGCCGTAGTGCTTCTTCAACCTCTGGCCTTCTTGCTCCAGCCGCCCAAAGCATCGCCGGTCGTGCCGCATGCTCCTGCCTCCCGTGGCCGGCTGTGCTGCCGCGGAGGCCTCACCGCCCCCTACTATTCCCACCGCTGGCCAGGCCCTGCGGCGACGGCAGCCTCACACCGCAGCCGAACCAGTGAACCCTCGTACTCCTCTCCGCGCGGGCTTCCACTGCCGCGTCTTCCCCGGCTCCGCTTCGTCCCCTTCCTAGGCCTCGCCGTCGTCCACCGCCGTGGTGCTCTCCGCGCAGCGTGGTCAACGTGGTCAAGGAACGACTTCCATCGGAAGAGTACTGTACGTGGAGAGGCTGACAGCTGGGTCCACGGCCACAGCCCAGTTTTTTTGTGATTTGCCAAGTAAGTCGCTTTGTCAGGCCTGTTGGGCTGCAAATCTTTCAAGACGAGGAGAGCTTTCATTCGGCTGGCCGAGAAAATGGCCCATCAGTAATGAGAAATGGGCTGTACATTTTTAAAACACATCAAACTGGCAATTAGTTTCAAATATCTTTTTTTTTTCATTTCGAGATTTTAAATTACATTAATTTTTATGCGTGGAGAATTTGTTGGATTTTATATCGATATACATTTATTTTTAAAATCAGTTTGAATGTGAGTAGAAATTTCGGAATTAAAAACAGTTCGGACCGCACCGAAATATGCAAAATTTCGTAATTTTTTAACCGTGGCCACAATATGGACTGTAATGCTAACAAAAAGAATATGGGCTCCAAAAAAACCTTAATAATTAGCAAATGGGCTGTAAATTATTAGAATAATGGCAGATGGGCTGTATGCTGTTTTCCACAGATTTGAGGCTTTCCTAAAAAAAGGTTGACGCACAAGCAGTGACTGTTGGATGGCCATCCAACGGTCGTCGTGCTTCTTCAATCTCTGCTCTTCCTGCTCCAGCCGCTCAAACAAGCGCCGCCGGGACTGCCTGCTCCCTCCTCCCGCGGCCAGCTCTGCTGCCGCGCAGGCCTCACCGCCCCACCGTACTCCCATCGCTGGCCTAGCCATCCCTCTACTCACCCACACCTGCTGTTATTCTCCGGCGACGGCAGAAGAACCAGTAAACCCTCGTACAGTCGTACTCCCCTTCGCGTGGGAAACAACTGCCGAGTCTTCCCTGCCTCCGTGTCGTTCCCTTCCTAGGCCTCGCCATCGTCCACCGCCCGGGTGCTCTCGGCGCGGCCTGGTCAACGTGGTCAACGACCGACATGCATCTGAAGTGGACTATACGTGGAGAGGCCGACAGTTGGGTCCACGGCCGCACGCAAGGAAATGCCTCCATATTACGCGCAAAATAATGATTCCTCCACCTGACATCAGGGACCCACCGAAAGGGCCTCTGTATTTCGCGAAAAAAAAACGTTTCCGCCGCTGACAGCTCGGACCCACCAGCTATATCTTCGCACGCAAGGAAGTGCCTCCTTATTACGCACAAAAAAATGAATACTCCCCCTGTTAGCTGGGACCTAGTATAGTGGCAGGCTGACTTGTGGGCATATTAAGTTGACGGGGACGGAGGGCTTTGTCAACTTAGTCAATATGCACGATTCTAGCTCCAGTGACCGTACGATGTCCATCCAACGGCCGTAGTGCTTCTTCAACCTCTGGTCTTCTTGCTCCAGCCGCCCAAACCAGCGCCGGTCGTGCCTCGTGCTCCTGCCTCCCGTGGCCGGCTGCGATGCGGTAGAGGCCTCACCGCCCCTACTACTCCCACCGCTGGCCAGGCCATCACTCTACTCACCCACACCCCTTGTTATTCTGCAGCGACGGTAGCCTCACACCGCAGCGAACCAGTGAACCCTCGTACTCCTCTACGCGTGGGCATCCACTGCCGCGTCTTCCCCGGCTCCGCGTCGTCCCCTTCCTAGGCCTCGCCATCGTCCACTGCCCTGGTGCTCTCGGCGCGGCGTGGTCAACGTGGTCAAGGAACGGCTTCCATCGGACCTGGACTGTACGTGGAGAGGCTGATAGCTGGGTCCATGGCCGCAGCAAGGAAGTGCCTCCTTATTACGTGCAAAATAATCATTCCTCCACCTGACAGCGGGGACCCACCGGACGGGACACCGTATTTCGCGAAAAAAACATTTGCCCCTGACTGCTGGGACCCACCAGCTACATCTTCGCACGCAAGGAAGTGCGTCCGGGCAAAAAAAAAACGATTCGCCCCCTGACTGCTGGGACCCACCAGCTACGTCTTCGCAGGCAAGGAAGTGCCTGACAGTCAGGACCCACCTGGTCGAAGCGTACGTAGCGTTGTCATTCTGGTCGCGAACGTGTACGTACATATATACTGGTGGATGTAGAGGTGCGCACGTGTCGTAGTAGAGGCGCGTACGTGTCGTAGTAGAGGCGCGCACGTAGCATGTACACGTACGTACAACGGCCAGGGTGCAAGAAAGAAAATACGGCCACGTATGTGTACATACGGGTGGGGTCTCGAACGCCTACTCGCGCATACGTACGGCCAGGGCTCGTATACATGGCTGGGTCGGAACGGAGAAACAGCGTCGTCATCGTGTTCATGGGGAGGCACATAATGCATCGTGTTCATGGGGAGGCAACGGAATACGTCATGTTCATGGGGAGGGGTGTGGCGTACCGCAAAACGGAGGAAACGGACCTCCTACGGTCGAAACGGGGGTCCTGTTGATCGGGAGGAGTGTGGCGTACCGCAAAACGGAGGAAACGGACCTCCTACAGTCGAAACGGGGGTCCTGTTGATCGGGAGGGGTGTGGCATACCGTAAAACGGATGAAACGGACCTCCAACGATCGAAACGGGGGTCCTGTTGATCGGGAGGGGTGTGGCGTACCGCAAAACGGACGAAACGGACCTCCTACGGTCGAAACGGGGGTCCTGTTCATCAGGAGGGGTGTGGCGTACCGCAAAACGGGACTCCACGGGATACTGTTCATCTCCACCGTCGACCTCGTCCGGCCTCCACGGGCTACCGTCAACCTCCTCCAGCCTCCACGGGCTCCTATTCATCCAGCCTCCACCGCGCGCTACTCCACCGGCTACTGTTCAACCACCCCTCCACGGGCACCCCTCCACCGTCTACTTTTCATCCAGCCCTCCACACCACGGGGTCCTGTTCAACCACCCCTCCACGGGCACCCCTCCACCATCTACTGTTCATCCAGCCCTCCACCACACCACGGGGTCCTGTTCATCCAGAGGCAACGCCACCGCTCACTATTCATCCAAACCCCCCGCAACGCTCACTGTTCATCCCAGAGGCAGCATCGATCGGCTTCAGTTAGCAGCAGTAGCGAAGGAATTGCTCGATCGGGTTCAGTTAACAGCCATCGATCGATCGCTCGGGTTCAGTAACGCGTAGCCTGCAATGCAATCGCTCGGGTTCAGTTAGAGCCCAACGCCTCGCTCGGGTTCAGTTAGAGCCAACGCCTCGCACACACGCGCGTACGTGTACAAGAGAAATGCGCATCGCTCGGCCCCCGACCTCCCACCGTAACCGGGAACTCCCCGAAATTTTCCTCGCCCTCGCTTCTACCACGGTTTTTTCCATAATGGACGGCCCAAAGAATGTCATACAGCTGCGTCTCCGGCCCGCCCAGGACGAAAAGCCCATTTTCTGTCATGATTTTTTGTCATAGAAGTAGGAGCCCACCACATCTATGATGATACCGGGTTTTGTCACAATTATCGTCATAGAAGTGTCATATGTATGACAGAAAAAAAATCCGTTCGGCCCAAAATGTCACGGATGTGTCCTTTTTTTGTAGTGCATGGATTATACGCACTCTCACCCTTCCATCATTGCTAGCCTCTTCGGTACCGTGCATGGCCCTTTCTCACCTCAAGAGTTGGTGCAAACTTTGCCGGTGCATCCAAACCCCGTGATACGATACGCTCTATCACACATAAGCCTCCTTATATCTTCCTCAAAACAGCCACCATACCTACATATCATGGCATTTCCATAGCCATTCCGAGATATATTGCCATGCAACTTCCATCATCATCATATACATGACTTGAGCATTTATTGTCATATTGCTTCGCATGATCGTAAGATAGCTAGCATGGTGTTTTCATGGCTTGTCCATTTTTTGATGTCATTGCTATGCTAGATCATTGCACATCCTAGTACACCACCGGAGGCATTCATATAGAGTCACACTTTTGTTCTAGTATCGAGTTGAAAGTAAATAAAAGTGTGATGATCATCATTATTAGAACATTGTCCCATGTGAGGTTATCAAAATAAAAGAGGCCAAAGAAGCCCAAATCAAAAAAAGGGCCAAAGAAGCCCACCAAAAAAATGAGAGAAAAAGAGAGAAGGGGCAATGTTACTATCCTTTTACCACACTTGTGCTTCAGAGTAGCACTATGTTCTTCATATAGAGAGTCTCTTGAGTTATCACTTTCATATACTAGTGGGAATTTTCGCTAGATGGGAGAAGGGTTTCCCCTCTTCTTCTTCTTCCTTTGTGTGAGCGGTGGCACCGGAACGCCGCCGGGGCCATCATCATCACCGCAATCTACACCAACACCTTTGTCATCTTCACCAACATCTCCATCACCTTCCCCCAGCTATATACAACGTTCCACTCTCCCACAACCCTTTGTACCCTCTACTTGAACATGGTGCTTTATGCTTGATATTATTATCCAATGATGTGTTTCCATCCTATGATGTTTGAGTAGATGTTTGTTGTCCTATCACTAATTGGTGAATTGCTATGATTGGTTTAATTTGCCTGTGGTTATGTTGCTGTCCTTTGGTGCCCATCATATGAGCGTGCGCGTGGATAACACCATAGGGTTAGTTGTATGTTGATAGGACTATGTATTGGAGGGCAAGAGTGACAGAAGCTTCAACCTAGCTTAGAAATTGATGCATACGGGATTGAAGGGGGACCAATATATCTTAATGCTATGGTTGGGTTTTACCTTAATGAACGTTAGTAGTTGTGGATGCATGCTAATAGTTCCAATCATAACTGCATAGAATTCCAAGTCAGGGATGACATGCTAGCAGTGGCCTCTCCCACATAAAACTTGCTATCGGTCTAGTAAAGTAGTCAATTGCTTAGGGACAATTTCGCAACTCCTACCACCACTTTTCCACACTCGCTATACTAACTTTATTGCTTCTTTACTTAAAACATCCCCTAGTTTTTATTTATGTGCTCTTTATATTCTTGCAAACCTACCCCGTTACACCTACAAAGTACTTCTAGTTTTATACTTATTCTAGGTAAAGCAAACGTCAAGCGTGCGTAGAGTTGTATCGGTGGTCGATAAAACTTGAGGGAATATTTGTTCTACCATTAGCTCCTTGTTGGGTTCGACACTCTTACTTATCGAAAGGGGCTACAATTGATCCCCTATACTTGTGGGTTACCAGCACCTAACGGCGGGATAGACCTTCATTCAAGCCAATCAACATGTGTTCAAAAAACAAAAATTATCAAAAAGTAACGAGATAGACACTAGCAACACAACTTATAAATTGACGGATGGAGTACTAGTTACAGTGATGCATATAATTAAGCAAAGGGATCGCACATGTCTGTATTGACTGGAACGAGAATGCAATAGCACAATAAGAATTAAGGCCACGATGATGCAATCGCAGTGGTGGTTACAGGAGGCAAGAAGAAAGATGCATCCATCAATGTACGACATCCTCCTCCTCAACTCAGTGCGCCGGGCCACCGATCGGCGGCTAAGGAGCGGCGGCTTTTGTGGCGAGGTCAAGGTGCTTCTCAGCAAAGGCATCCAAGGCTTCCATCCGGCTGAAGAAGGCCAACGTCGTAGCATCCTCACTGGCCTTGTAGATACCTATGTACACGATTTGCTCGTACACATGGATGTGTGGGTCGATAGATTCTTGCAGGGCGAGGAGCCTCGCGGCGAGCGCGATCTCCAGGTGGACATTCTTCGTGGCGTCGACAGGTAGTTGCAGGGCCACCAGTGCTTGAAAGAGGTTCCGACCATGGAGGCCGATTAGGGTGGCAGGCAATGAGGAGCCCGAGCGCGCGGGCTGGAGGAGTACGGCGATGTCGTCCGCGAGCTTCTTGACGACGGTGAACCTGTTGGTTGTGCGAACGATCATCTGGTCCAACTGAGAGTCGTAGCTGGTGTCGACGGTGGCCATCCACCAGTCGGTCACCAACACCGTCTGGAGACGATCTACGGTGCCATGCCACAGGCCCGCGTCGTGGACCATCTCGCACAGCCGCTGGACGCTGGCCGCTCGCGCGCATCGCTGCCATGGGTCTAGAGTGAGCACTTTTGCGCTTATTAGTGTAGGTGCTTAGGCAAATGCTTAGGTGCGTACGATGTGGTAGATACATTGGAATGGAGGGGCGCCTTTATATGAGTGCAAACTGCGTTGCATTCACATCGTGCTGCCTCTTTTCCCGGTCCTCCTCCCATTACTTCTCTCATGCATTCACACGATGCTAATTGAAGGAGGATGCATCATTGGCCGTTCAGCATTTTGGGAACCGCTACCCTCTCCCTCGTCTGCATTAAAGCCGTATTGGGAACTGCGCCACCCCTGTCAAATCGAATAGTACTGCGCCGCCCACTGCACGCCCGGCTGAACACGCCTCCTCGCCTCCATCTATGCTTAATTACTGAATTTTAGTTGCAAAAATTAGATACTGCTAGTGATTTTTAGCTTCATATTTTGACAATCACATGTGTTACAAGGTTGACAAATTGCAATGTTACTAGATCAACAAATGTCAATCTTTCCAGTTTGACAAATGGCAACATACCCAATATGACAGATGCAAATCTTACCAAATTGTTTGTAAGTGGTTGCACACGGGTCATCCAAAAGAACCGTTTGTGTTCAAGAGATGCACAAATCCTGTTCTCACTTTGCATATGGGTGTTCTATCTAAAATGTTTGCGATCAAGAGCCATTAAAATCTATAGCCATTAAAACCAAGACACGTGGCCTCACGTTTGAGATATTAAAGTGGCAGCTATTTTTTCAAAATGCCTTTGTTGGCTGTTATTCGAGTGCGCCTTCTCTCAAAATGGACACAAAAAATACCACATCATGTCGCGTGCCATTCCATGATATCATGCCAAGTTTCATGAATTTCAGATGAGTTTTGGATTTACTAGAATTTAAAAACAAAGTATCTCAACATTTTGTCGGCAAGCAACGGTGCCGTGGTGTTTGAAATTCATTCCCATTTCTTGCATTGGACCTAAGCATGCACCCAAGGACAAAGATTTGATTTTTCAACCAATTTATATGCACTGGAGCATGTGCATGTAGTCAAATTTGAATTATGCACATAAATGCATTGAAAACTCAGTTAATGCATAAAGATGTCCAAACTGATGATTACCTCTCAAACCACCTCTGTGGTCAGGAGGCGAGGAAATTTTTCATACAACACCCACAGTTCAATATTGAAGTGTTCATGAAGAGGTCGAAGGATGGACGGCCAATCATCCACAGGCACTGGCCTAAAGTTGCAAAGACCTTCAACATGAATGAAGGCTCAATATTCGCCTTCCGCTTCAGCAGTTTTCCAGATGAGATGCATCTGTCTATGTACCGTCTATGATGCTAATTTCGAAAGGTTCTAGATGTTACATGTGAAACTTGGTGCTGGTGCGGTTGTGTAATGGGGTAGCTGAGTGCTGAAGGTATATCATGTTGTACTCGGATGTATTTCAATTATGAAATCCTGCTTCCTTAATATGGAAATGAAATATATTATGTGCTTAATATGAATGTCAATTAGATTAGTAAATGGATTATTAATAATAGGGAAATTAGCCTACTAATTGGCCAATTAGCCTGCTAATTGGCTTTTCCTATTGCAAACAGTTATTGAGAAAACACCATGGGCGATGACCTCAGGCAACGCACACAGTTTCTAGGAATAAACTGTGTAGGATCAATGAACAATCACACACGACATTCTCTTGAAAATTGTTTGCGTTATGCCACCTTGCGCAAACGGTTTCCTTGGAGTGACTGTGTGGGATGTATATACAAATGGAAAAGTTTAGCAAGGACTGACTGTGTGGGATGTGTTGGGGAACGTAGTAATTTCAAAAAAATTCCTACGCACACGCAAGATCATGGTGATGCATAGCAACGAGAGGGGAGAGTGTTGTCCACGTACCCTCGTAGACCGATAGCGGAAGTGTTAACACAACGCGGTTGATGTAGTCGTACGTCTTCACGATCCGACCGATCAAGTACCGAACGTACGGCACCTCCGAGTTCAGCACATTCAGCTCGATGACGTCCCTCGACCTCCGATCCAGCCGAGTGTTGAGGGAGAGTTTCGTCAGCACGACGGCATGGTGACAATGATGATGTTCTACCGACGCAGGGCTTCGCCTAAGCACCGCTACGATATTATCGAGGTGTAATATGGTGGAGGGGGGCACCGCACACGGCTAAGAGATCAATGATCAATTGTTGTCTCTATGGGGTGCCCCCCTGCCCCCGTATATAAAGGAGCAAGGGGGAGGCCGCCGGCCAAGGAGGAGGGCGCGCTAAGGGGGGAGTCCTACTCCCACCGGGAGTAGGACTCCTCCTTTCCTTGTTGCAATAGGAGAAGGGAAGGGAGAAGGAGAAAGAAGGAAGGGGGCGACCCCTTCCTAGTCCAATTCAGACTAGTCCATGGGGAGGGGTGCGGCCACCCTTTGGGGCCTTTCTCTCCTTTCCCGTATGGCCCATTAAGGCCCAAAACGAATTCCCGTAACTCTCCGGTACTCCGAAAAATACCCGAATCACTCGGAACCTTTCCGAAGTCCGAATATAGTCGTCGAATATATCTATCTTTACGTCTCGGCCATTTCGTGACTCCTCGTCATGTCCCCGATCTCATCCGGGACTCCGAACTCCTTCGGTACATCAAAACACATAAACTCATAATATAACCGTCGTCGTAACGTTAAGCGTGCGGACCCTACGGGTTCGAGAAGTATGTAGACATGACCGAGACACCTCTCCGGTCAATAACCAACAGCGGAACCTGGGGCTCATATTTGCTCCCACATATTCTACGAAGATCTTTATCGGTCAGACCGCATAACAACATACGTTGTTTCCTTTGTCATCGGTATGTTACTTGCCCGAGATTCGATCGTCGGTATCTCGATACCTAGTTCAATCTCGTTACTGGCAAGTCTCTTTACTCGTTCCGTAATACATCATGCCGCAACTAACTCATTAGTTACAATGCTTGCAAGGCTTATAGTGATGTGCATTACTGAGTGGGCCCAGAGATACCTCTCCGACAATCGGAGTGACAAATCCTAATCTCGAAATACGCCAACCCAACAAGTACCTTCGGAGACACCTGTAGAGCACCTTTATAATCACCCAGTTACGTTGTGACGTTTGGTAGCACACAAAGTGTTCCTCCGGTAAACGGGAGTTGCATAATCTCATAGTCATAGGAACATGTATAAGTCATGAAGAAAGCAATGGCAACATACTAAATGATTGAGTGCTAAGCTAACGGAATGGGTCAATCAATCACATCATTCTCGTAATGATGTGATCCCGTTAATCAAATGACAACTCATGTCTATGGTTAGGAAACATAACCATCTTTGATCAACGAGCTAGTCAAGTAGAGGCATACTAGTGAGAATCTGTTTGTCTATGTATTCACACATGTATCAAGTTTCCGGTTAATACAATTCTAGCATGAATAGTAAACATTTATCATGATATAAGGAAATAAATAATAAATTTATTATTGCCTCTAGGGCATATTTCCTTCAGTCTCCCACTTGCACTAGAGTCAATAATCTAGTTCACATCGCCATGTGATTTAACATCAATAGTTCACATCACCATGTGATTAACACCCAAAGGGTTTACTAGAGTCAGTAATCTAGTTCACATCGCTATGTGATTAACACCCAAAGAGTACTAAGGAGTGATCATGTTTTGCTTGTGAGATAATTTTAGTCAACGGGTCTGTCATATTCAGATCCGTAAGTATTTGGCAAATTTCTATGTCGACAATGCTCTGCACGGAGCTACTCTAGCTAATTGCTCCCACTTTCAATATGTATCTAGACCGAGACTTAGAGTCATCTAGATTAGTGTCAAAACTTGCATCGACGTAACCCTTTACGACGAACCTTTTTTCACTTCCATAATCGAGAAACATATCCTTTTTCCACTAAGGATAATTTTGACCACTGTCCAGTAATCTACTCCTAGATCACTATTGTACTCCCTTGCCAATATCAGTGTAGGGTATACAATAGATCTGGTACACAGCATGACATACTTTATAGAACCTATGGCCGAGGCATAGGGAATGACTTTCATTCCTTTTCTATCTTCTCCCGTGGTTGGGTTTTGAGTCTTTACTCAAATTTCACACCTTGTAACACAGGCAAGAAACTCTTTCTTGACTGTTCCATTTTGAACCACTTCAAAAACTTGTTAAGGTATGTACTCATTGAAAAAACTTATCAAGCGTCTTGATCTATCTCTATAGATCTTGATGCTCAATATGTAAGCAGCTTCACCGAGGTCTTTCTTTGAAAAACTCCTTTCAAACACTCCTTTATGCTTTGCAGAATAATGTACATTATTTCCGATCAACAATATGTCATTCACATACTTATCAGAAATGCTATAGTGCTCCCACTCACTTTCTTGTAAATACAGGCTTCACCGCAAGTCTGTATAAAACTATATCCTTTGATCAACTTATCAAAGCGTATATTCCAACTCCGAGATGCTTGCACCAGTCCATAGATGGATCACTAGAGCTTGCATATTTTGTTAGCATTTTTAGGATTGACAAAACCTCCTGGTTGCATCATATACAACTCTTCTTCAATAAATCCATTAAGGAATGCAGTTTTGTTTTATCCATTTGCCATATTTCATAAAATGCGGCAATTTCTAACATGATTCAGACAGACTTAAGCATAGATACGAGTGAGAAACTCTCATCGTAGTCAACACCTTGAACTTGCCGAAAACCTTTTTGTGACAATTCTAGCTTTGTAGACAGTAACACTACTATCACTGTCTGTCTTCCTCTTGAAGATCCATTTAATCTCAATGGCTTGCCGATCATTGGGCAAGTCAATCAAAGTCCATACTTTGTTCTCATATATGGATCTCATCTCAGATTTCATGGCCTCAAGCCATTTCGCGGAATCTGGGCTCATCATCGCTTCCTCATAGTCCGTAGGTTCGTCATGGTCAAATAACATGACCTCCAGAACAGGATTACCGTACCACTCTGGTGTGGATCTCACTCTGGTTTACCTACGAGGTTTGGTAATAACTTGATCTGAAGTTTCATGATCATTATCATTAACTTCCCCACTAATTGGTGTAGGTGTCGCAGAAGCTGGTTTCTGTGATGATCTACTTTCCAATAAGGGAGCAGGTACAGTTACCTCATCAAGTTCTACTTTCCTCCCACTCACTTCTTTCGAGAGAAACTGCTTCTCTAGAAAGGATCCATTCTTAGCAACGAATGTCTTGCCTTCGGATCTGTGATAGAAGGTGTACCCAATAGTCTCCTTTGGGTATCCTATGAAGACACATTTCTCCGATTTAGGTTCGAGCTTATCAGGTTGAAGTTTCTTCACATAAGCATCGCAACCCCAAGCTTTAAGAAACGACAACTTTGGTTTCTTGCCAAACCATAGTTCATAAGGCGTCATCACAACGGATTTCGATGGTACCCTATTTAACGTGAATGCAGCTGTCTCTAATGCATAACCCCAAAACGATATTGGTAGATCGGTAAGAGACATCATATATCGCACCATATCTAATAAAGTACGGTTACGATGTTCGGACACACCATTACATCGTGGTGTTCCAGGTGGCGTGAGTAGTGAAACTATTTCACATTGTTTTAACTGAAGGCCGAACTCGTAACTCAAATACTCTTCTCCACGATCAGATCGTAGAAACTTTATTTTCTTGTTACGATGATTTTCCGCTTCACTCTGAAATTATATGAACTTTCCAAATGTTTCAGACTTCTGTTTTATTAAGTAGATATACCCATATCTGCTCAAATCATCTGTGAAGGTGAGAAAATAACGATATCCGCCACGAGCCTCAATATTCATCGGACCACATACATCTGTATGTATGATTTCCAACAAATCGGTTGCTCTCTCCATAGTTCCGGAGAACGGCGTTTCAGTCATCTTGCCCATGAGGCACGGTTCGCAAGCATCAAGTGATTCATAATCAAGTGATTCCAAAATCCCATTAGTATGGAGTTTCTTCATGCGCTTTACACCAATATGACCTAAACGGTAGTGCCACAAATAAGTTGCACTATCATTATTAACTTTGCATCTTTTGGCTTCATTATTATGAATATGTGTATCACTACGATCGAGATCCAACAAACCATTTTATTGGGTGCATGACCATAGAAGGTTTTATTCATGTAAACAGAACAACAATTTTTCTCTAATTTAAATGAATAACCGTATTGCAACAAACATGATCAAATCATATTCATGCTCAACGAAACACCAAATAACACTTATTTAGTTTCAACACTAATCCCGAAAGTATAGGGAGTGTGCGATGATGATCATATCAATCTTGGAACTACTTCCAACACACATCGTCACCTCGCCTTTTACTAGTCTCTGTTTATTCTGCAACTCCCGTTTCGAGTTACTACTCTTAGCAACTGAACCAGTATCAAATACCGAGGTGTTGCTATAAACACTAGTAAAGTATACATCAATAACATGTATATCCAATATACCTTTGTTCACTTTGCCATCCTTCTTATCCACCAAATAGTTGGGGTAGTTCCGCTTCCAGTGACCAGTACCTTTGCAGTAGAAGCACTTAGTCTCAGGCTTAGGACCAGACTTAGGCTTCTTCACTTGAGCAGCAACTTGCTTGCCGTTCTTCTTGAAGTTCCCCTTCTTCCCTTTGCCCTTTTATTGAAACTAGTGGTCTCGTCAACCATCAACACTTGATGTTTTTCTTGATTTCTACCTTCGTCGATTTCAGCATCACGAAGAGCTCGGAATTACTTTCGCCATCCCTTGCATACTATAGTTCATCACGAAGTTCTACTAACTTGGTGATGGTGACTAGAGAATTCTGTCAATCACTATTTTATCTGGAAGATTAACTCCCACTTGATTCAAGCGATTGTAGTACCCAAACAATCTGAGCACATGCTCACTGCTTGAGCTATTCTCCTCCATCTTTTAGCTATAGAACTTGTTGGAGACTTCATATCTCTCAACTCGGGTATTTTCTTGAAATATTAACTTCAACTCCTGGAACATCTCATATGGTCCATGACGTTCAAAACGTCTTTGAAGTCCCGATTCTAATCCGTTAAGCATGGTGCACTAAACTATCAAGTAGTCATCATATTGAGCTAGCCAAACGTTCATAACGTCTGCATCTGCTCCTGCAATAGGTCTGTCACCTAGCGGTGCATCAAGGACATAATTTTTCTGTGCAGCAATGAGGATAATCCTCAGATCACGGATCCAATCAGCATCTTTGCTACTAACATCTTTCAATATAATTTTTCTCTAGGAACATATAAAAAAAACACAGGGAAGCAACAACGTGAGCTATTGATCTACAACATAATTTACAAAAATACTATCAGGACTAAGTTCATGATAAATTTAAGTTCAATTAATCATATTACTTAAGAACTCCCACTTAGATAGACATCTCTCTAATCATCTAAGTGATTACGTGATCCAAATCAACTAAACCATAACCGATCATCACGTGAAATGGAGTAGTTTTCAATGGTGAACATCACTATGTTGATCATATGTACTATATGATTCACGCTCGACCTTTCGGTCTCAGTGTTCCGAGGCCATATCCGCATATGCTAGGCTCGTCAAGTTTAACCTGAGTATTCTGCGTGTGCAAAACCTGGCTTGCACCCGTTGTAGATGGACGTAGAGCTTATCACACCCGATCATCACGTGGTGTCTGGGCATGACGAACTTTGGCAATGGTGCATACTCAGGGAGAACACTTTTATCTTGAAATTTTAGTGAGAGATCATCTTATAATGCTACCGTCGATCAAAGCAAGATAAGATTCATAAAAGATAAACATCACATGCAATCAATATAAGTGATATGATATGGCCATCATCATCTTGTGCTTCTGATCTCCATCTCCGAAGCACCGTCATGATCACCATCGTCACCGGCGTGACACCTTGATCTCCATCGTAGCATCATTGTCGTCTCGCCAACTATTGCTTTTACGACTATCGCTACCGCTTAGTGATAAAGTAAAACAATTACATGGCGATTGCATTTCATACAATAAAGCGACAACCATATGGCTCTCGGTTACAAAACATGATCATCTCATACAATAAAATATAGCATCATTTCTTGACCATATCACATCACAACATGCCCTGCAAAAACAAGTTAGACGTCCTCTACTTTGTTGTTGCAAGTTTTACGTGGCTGCTACGGGCTTAGCAAGAACCGTTCTTACCTACGCATCAAAACCACAACGATAGTTTGTCTAGTTGGTGCTTTTTTAACCTTCACAAGGACCGGGCGTAGCCACACTCGGTTCAACTAAAGTGAGAGAGACAGACACCCGCCAGTCACCTTTAAGCAACGAGTGCTCACAACGGTGAAACCAATCTCGCGTAAGCGTACGCGTAATGTCGGTCCGGGCCGCTTCATCTCACAATACCGCTGAACCAAAGTATGACATGCTGGTAAGCAGTATGACTTATCTCGCCCACAACTCACTTGTGTTCTACTCGTGCATAACATCAACGCATAAAACCAGGCTCGGATGCCACTGTTGGGGAACGTAGTAATTTCAAAAAAATTCCTACGCACACACAAGATCATGGTGATGCATAGCAACGAGAGGGGAGAGTGTTGTCCACGTACCCTCGTAGACCGATAGCGGAAGCGTTAACACAACACGGTTGATGTAGTCGTACGTCTTCACGATCCGACCGATCAAGTACCGAACGTACGGCACCTCCAAGTTCAGCACACGTTCAGCTCGATGACGTCCCTCGAACTCCGATCCAGCCGAGTGTTGAGGGAGAGTTTCGTCAGCACGACGGCGTGGTGACAATGATGATGTTCTACCGACGCAGGGCTTCGCCTAAGCACCGCTACGATATTATCGAGGTGTAATATGGTGGAGGGGGGCACCGCACACGGCTAAGAGATCAATGATCAATTGTTGTCTCTATGGGGTGCCCCCCTGCCCCCGTATATAAAGGAGCAAGGGGGAGGCCGCCGGCCAAGGAGGAGGGCGCACCAAGGGGGGAGTCCTACTCCCACCGGGAGTAGGACTCCTCCTTTCCTTGTTGGAATAGGAGAAGGGAAGGGAGAAGGAGAAAGAAGGAAGGGGGCGCCCCCCCTCCCTAGTCCAATTCGGACTAGTCCATGGGGAGGGGTGCGGCCACCCTTTGGGGCCTTTCTCTCCTTTCCCGTATGGCCCATTAAGGCCCAATACGAATTCCCGTAACTCTGCGGTACTCCGAAAAATACCCGAATCACTCGGAACGTTTCCGAAGTCCGAATATAGTCGTCCAATATATCGATCTTTACGTCTCGGCCATTTCGAGACTCCTCGTCTTGTCCCCGATCTCATCCGGGAGTCCGAACTCCTTCGGTACATCAAACTCATAATATAACCGTCATCGTAACGTTAAGCGTGCGGACCCTACTGGTTCGAGAACTATGTAGACATGACCGAGACACCTCTCCGGTCAATAACCAATAACGGAACCTGGATGCTCACATTGGCTCCCACATATTCTACGAAGATCTTTATCGGTCAGACCGCATAACAACATACGTTGTTCCCTTTGTCATCGGTATGTTACTTGCCCGAGATTCGATCGTCGGTATCTCGATACCTAGTTCAATCTCGTTACCGGCAAGTCTCTTTACTCGTTCCGTAATACATCATGCCGCAACTAACTCATTAGTTACAATGCTTGCAAGGCTTATAGTGATGTGCATTACTGAGTGGGCCCAGAGATACCTCTCCGACAATCGGAGTGACAAATCCTAATCTCGAAATACGCCAACCCAACAAGTACCTTCGGAGACACCTGTAGAGCACCTTTATAATCACCCAGTTACGTGGTGACGTTTGGTAGCACACAAAGTGTTCCTCCGGTAAACGGGAGTTGCATAATCTCATAGTCATAGGAACATGTATAAGTCATGAAGAAAGCAATAGCAACATACTAAACGATCGAGTGCTAAGCTAACGGAATGGGTCAAGTCAATCACATGATTCTCCTAATGATGTGATCCCGTTAATCAAATGACAACTCATGTCTATGGTTAGGAAACATAACCATCTTTGATCAACGAGCTAGTCAAGTAGAGGCATACTAGTGACACTCTGTTTGGCTATTATTCACACATGTATCAAGTTTTCGGTTAATACAATTCTAGCATGAATAATAAACATTTATCATGATATAAGAAATAAATATTAACTTTATTATTGCCTCTAGGGCATATTTTCTTCAGGATGTACTTACGACCGGAAACGATTTCGCTTGTATAATTGTATTTTTTAGCACTACTGGACGTATAACCGTATTTGGTCGCTCCTCGGTCGCACACGACCTCATTTTGCCGAGCGTGTGTGCCAGGAGGGCTTATCCCCGACGGTTTCTGGGTCGTGTGGGAAGGACCCCCCTATCACAGTCACTCACTAGGTGACGGTTCCGAACGCCATCGCGGAAAGGGGTTAAAAACCATTTGTATAGCACCGACGTGTACCAGTGCTAGTTCATCTCTTGTATTCGATCTTGGTCCCAAAACCTCAGATTGGTACCTGTGGGTTGCTAGTAGTGTTGATTACTCCTTGTAGTTGATGCTAGTTGGTTTATCCGATGGAAGATTATATTTTCAGATCCTTAATGATAATTAATACTCCTCTGATCTTGATCATTAATATGTTTTGTGAGTAGTTATGTTTGTTCCTGAGGACATGGGAGAAGTCTTGTTATAAGTAATCATGTGAATTTGGTATTCGTTCGATATTTTGATGAGATGTATGTTGTCTCTCCTCTAGTGGTATTATGTGAACGTCGACTACATGACACTTCACCATTATTTGGGCCTAAGGGAAGGCATGGGGAAGTAATAAGTAGATGATGGGTTGCTAGAGTGACAAAAGCTTATACCCTAGTTTATGCATTGCTTCATAAGGGGCTGATTTGGATCCATATGTTTCATGCTATGGTTAGGTTTACCTTAATACTTCTTTTGTAGTAGTGGATGCTTGCGAGAGGGGTTAATCATAAGTGGGAGGCTTGTCCAAGGAAGGACAGCACCCAAGCACCGGTCCACCCAAATATCAAATTATCAAAGTAACGAACGCGAATCATATGAGCATGATGAAAACTAGCTTGACAACAATTCCCATGTGTCCTCGCGAGCGCTTTGCTTTATATAAGAGTTTGTCTAGGCTTGTCCTTTGCTACAAAAAGGACTGGGCCACCTTGCTGCACCTTGTTTACTTTTGTTACTTGTTACCCGTTACGAATTATCTCATCACACAACTATCTGCTACCGATAATTTCAGTGCTTGTAGAGAATACCTTGCTGAAAACCGCTTGTCATTTCCTTCTGCTCCTCGTTGGGCTCGACACTCTTACTTATAGAAAGGACTACGATAGATCCCCTATACTTGTGGGTCATCAGGGTCCGACCCTGTTGGCATTCTGGGACCGGAGGTGCCCAGACTTGCCTGCCTGCGGCCCGTGGCGTGGCTCCATCAACGGCCCAGTATGGACCAGCTTCAGCAGCAAGAACTCAAGACCCTCGCGAGGGGCCAAGCCTCATGAGGCGGACAACACCAAGACCTCCTTGGGGGCAGTGTCACTATGCTGGCTCCCGAGGAGCGGAGATATCTATGCAAGGGGCACCTCGCGAGGTTCGCGTGACGTGAGTCGTGACGACCAAGGCCAGGTGGGCGCCAGCGGGCGCAGTGTACCAGTTTCCTCTTTGGTGCTAAGGAGGCAAGCGCAGGCGCGGGGTCTTGAGGCATCAGGAAAAGGTTTCCGTATCAGTGCAACAAGACCAAGAACAGCAGGACGGAGGTCATTGCGGAGCCCATAGCATCGTCACCACCAGAGCCTTTGGTAGGCGAAGACTACTTTTGTCAGGATAGCTTGTACTAGTTGTCCCCCTTCAAACTTGGCCGTTGTGGGATCCCTTCCCGCCTAAACATTTGGGAAGAGGACCAAGGCCACTATAAATAGGACCTAGCCACCACCGTAGCAGGGATGGATCGTTCAGATCATCCTCACACCCACCGGCTCATCGAGCTCAAGAACACCTGACCTCCTGAGGCTGTTCATCCACTGTAGTAGTTTATCCTCAGCCCCTCAAGGCAATCCACCACACACTGGAGTAGGGTATTATACCGCAAGGTGGCCTGAACCAGTATAAACCCCTGCATCTCTCGTTCTTTGGGTTTGTCGAGCTAGGCCCTGGGATCGTTGAGCAACCGAGCTGTGCAGAGATTGTTCTTCATGCTCACCCAGAGTTTGAACCTCTCAAGGGTCTGTGGAACCCGTAATCCAACATTTGGCGTGCCAGGTAGGGGTGCGCTGAAACCTCTCTTCCGTCGATCGACGTACCACTGCTCCACCTCTTCCATGGGCGACGCTCATCGAGCCCGTGCTGAGCGCCGAGCTTCTCGCAATGCTCGCGTCGCTCAGACAGCGCCCGTCGGCGGGCCTCCCCGTCGCTCTCCATCACCCGCTGCCAACGCTGCCACCGGCCTGGTAGGGAATGAGCAACAAGCCTCGTCGTTGCACCCCTTTGTGCGGCGAGACAGACGCACCGCCTCCCCGTCGCTGACTCCGGCTGGCTCATCGTCCCACGCTCGTCGCGCACCCGCGGACGCGCAGGCTGCGCTGCTCATGGCGCGCGAGCTCCTGCGTTACCGCCCCGTCGACGACCTCTACGAAGACTGGCTGGACCGCATCGCCGAGCTCGTCAGTGCCGCTGGGGGCTCTCCTGCACCGTCCCTTTCGTTGCCCCGTCCGCCTCCTGCAGCGGGCGACGTAGCCCATGGAGCAGCTCCGCCACCTCCATATCAAGACGTCGCCCTCGCACCAAGATGCGCGGCCCCACGGCGCAACCCATCGCGCAGGGTGCCCGCGCGTGAAGAATGAAGTTGCCAGGAGATCCCGCAGCCGCAAGAAGATGCTCCTGCACTCCCAGCACCACCGCGTCAATATCGTACGCCACCTGCGGCGGCGGCGCGTGGGTACCAAGACCAAGCTCCACCTCCACGACGGGTTCCAGTGACCACGGCGGGCTGCCGCTCCTTCACCCCCGAGCTGCGCAGCGTTGTCTGGCCTGGCAAGTTCAAGCCCGACCTGCCTCCGTGCTACGACAGCACCCCTGACCCTGCTGAGTTCTTGCAGCTCTACAAGCTGAGCATCGAGGCGGCCAACGGCGACGAGAAGGTCATGGCGAACTGGTTTCCCATGGCTCTCAAAGACGGCGCACGCTCGTGGCTCCTGAACTTGCCCGCGGGATCGATCTCCTCCTGGGGCAAGATGCGCGAGCGCTTCATCGCCAACTTCCCAGGCACTTGCGACTGCCCGCCTGCTGCTAGTGACCTGCAGTGCATCGAGCAGCAGCCGGGGGAACCCTGCAGAAGTACATCCAGCGTTTCAATAGCGTTCGCCTCAAGATTCCCAAGGTGACGGACGAGGCCATCATCTCAGCATTCTCTGATGGCGTCTGCGATGTCAAGATGAAGGAGGAGCTCGCCATACATGAGGACCTGTGCACGGCTCTAGAGATGTTCAACTTGGCGACCAAGTGCGCGAGAGCTGAGGAGGGACGCCTCTCCCTCCTCGAGCTTCCAGCTATCGACCCGAAAGACAAGAAGGCCAAGACCAAGGACGTGAAGCGCAAGGGGGCTGCCATGCTCGCGGCGGAACCAGAGATGAAGCGCGGCTGTGACCACCCAGAGCCATCCAACGCCAACCGCCCGTTCTGCGCCTTCCACAATGTACACAGCCACAACACCAACGACTGTCAGGAGCTCAGGGCCATCCACGACGGGCGCTTCGGTTGACGCACCGAGTGCCACGACCGAGGCTACGGCCGCGGGGGAGGCAGAAGTGGAGGACACTGGGACGACTATGGCCCCCACCAGGAGTGGCGCGACCGACCTCGTGAGGACCGCTGGCAGGACCAACCTTGTGAGGGTGCCTGGAGGGACCAGCCTCGTGACGACCGCCCTAAGGGCAATGCTGGCCTCCCTCCGCTGCCGCCACCACCAAGGAGGAACGACGACCACCACCAGGACGAGGGGGCTGGGGGCTTCTAGGAGCCTCGCACCATCGCCTACATCTTGGGTGGCGCTCAGGCCCCAGCCTCCCAGCGCATCTTCAAGCAGTTCGCTCGTGAGGTGAATGCGGCCCTCCCCAAGCTCGAGGCCACGTGCCCACTCAGGTGGTCCAGGTGCGCCATCACCTTCAACTCGTCCGACCAGCTCAAGTGTGCGACAACTGTCGGCGCCCTCCCGATGCTCTGCTCGCCCATCATCACCAATGTCCTTGTCACCAAGACCCTCATCGACGGCGGTGCAGGGCTCAATGTCCTCTCCGTCAAGACGTTCGACCGCCTCCAAGTGCCATATGATCAGCTACAGCCGACCAAGCCCTTCTCAGGAGTGACCGACGACTCCACCACCCTGATAGGGCAAATCCGCCTCCCTTTCACCTTCGGCAATCGTGACAACTACCGCACTGAGCTCATCGACTTCGATGTCGCCCACATTCGCCTTCCGTACAACGCCATCCTTGGGTATCCGGCCTTGGCCAAGTTCATGGTGGTGACCCATCATGGTTACAATGTCCTCAAGATGCCATGGAGCTACGGTGTCATCACGGTCGCTTGCGAGGAAAACAATGCGGTGTGCTCTCTCGAGTGCGCCTACCAGGCTGCGGCGACCGAAGACCCAGACAACGAAGGTGCCAACTACCCTCCTGAGGTTGTCCCCAAGAAGAAGAAGCAGCTGTGCTATCAAGAGCCTCGGGAGAGCGGTGTCTCCAGCGGCACCACCTCAGGACATGCGCCCATGGCTGGGGCGCCTCCCTCTCTCGCATAGGAAGGCGCGCCCAACGCCCTCCTTAGGCTGTGCTCGGGGGCTCTCTTTTGGAGGGCCTCTGACTTAGCCAATGTCACGAGGGAGGCGCTCGGGCACCATGTGGAGGCATGCTTCACTGCACGCTTCCCTCATGAGGGCACAAGGCATGAAGTGCCTGCTGCGCAGGAATTCATCACCAAGGCGACCGAGGAGCTTCAAGAGACGAGAACCATGCGCGGCGACCGCCGCCCACCACCTGGCGCAGCTCCTTGTCCTGGCGAGGATGACGAGCTGCGTGCTACCTCTTGAGCATGTGTTGCTTTTCCCTTGAAGAGGAAAGGGTGACGCAGCAAAGTAGCGTAAGTATTTCCCTCATTTTTTGAGAACCAAGGTATCAATCCAGTAGGAGACTACATGCAAGTCGCCTAGTACCTACACAAACAAAGAAGAACCTTGCAACCAATGCGATAAAGGGGTTGTTAATCCCTTCACGGCCACTTGCAAAAGTGTGATCTAATAAAGATAATAAGATAAATATTTTTGGTATTTTTGTGGTATAGATTGGAAAATAAAGATTGCAAACTAAATAGTAAACTAGAATTGTAGATTGGAAACTTATATGATGTAAAGTAGACCCAGGGGCCATAAGTTTCACTAGTGGCTTCTCTCAAGATAGCATGTATTACGGTGGGTGAACAAATTACTGCCGAGCAATTTATATAAAAGTGCATAGTAATGATGATATGTAAGACAATGATTATGAATATAGGCATCACGTTCATGTAAAGTAGACCGAAACAGTTCTGCATCTACTACTATTACTCCACACATCGACCGCTATCCAGCATGCATCTAGAGTATTAAGTTCATAAGAACGCAGTAACGCATTAGGCAAGATGACATGATGTAGAGGGATAAACTCAAGCAATATGATATAAACCCCATCTTTTTATCCTCGATGGCAATAGACAATATGTGCCTTGCTGCCCCTGCTGTCACTGGGAAAGGACACCGCAAGATTGAACCCAAAGCTAAGCACTTCTCCCATTGCCAGAAAGATCAATCTAGTAGGCCAAACTAAACCGATAGTTCGAAGAGACTTACAAAGATATCAAATCATGCATATAAGAATTCAGAGAAGAATCAAATAATATTCATAGATAATCAAGTTCATAAACCCACAATTCATCGGATCTCGGCAAACACACCGCAAAAAGAGTTACATCGAATAGATCTCCAAGAGAATCAAGGATAACTTTGTATTGAGATCCAAAGAGAGAGAAGAAGCCATCTAGCTAATAACTATGGACCCGAAGGTCTGTGGTAAACTACTCACACATCATCGGAGAGGCTATGGTGTTGATGTAGAAGCCCTCCATGATCGAATCCCCCTCCGGCAGATTGCCGGAAAAGGCCCCAAGATGGGATCTCACGGGTACAGAAGGTTGTGGCGGTGGAAAAGGTGTTTCGTGGTTCTCCCCGAAGGTTTCAGGGTATAAGAGTATATATAGGCGAAAGAAGTAGGTCGGTGGAGCTGCGAGGGGCCCACGAGGGTGGGGGGCACGCCCACCCCCCTGGGGCACGCCCTCCTGCCTCGTGGCTTCCTTGCTGCTTCCTTGACGTCCACTCCAAGTCTCCTGGATTGCGTTTGTTCCAAATACGATCCTCACGAAGGTTTCATTCCGTTTGGATTCCGTTTGATATTCCTTTTCTGCGAAACACTGAAATAGGCAAAAAAACAGCAATTTGCACTGGGCTTCCGGTTAATAGGTTAGTCCCAAAAATAATATAAAAAGGTATATTAAAGCCCATTAAACATCCAAAACAGATAATATAATAGCATGGAACAATCAAAAATTATAGATACGTTGGAGACGTATCAAGCATCCCCAAGCTTAATTCCTGCTCGTCCTCGAGTAGGTAAATGATAAAAACAGAATTTTTGATGTGGAATCCTCCCTAACATAATTTTCAATGTAATCTCTTTATTGTGACATGAATGTTCAGATCCGAAAGATTCAAGATAAAAGTTTAATATTGACATAAAAATAGTAATACTTCAAGCATGCTAACCAAGCAATTATGTCTTATCAAAATAACATAGCCAAGGAAAGCTTATCTCTACAAAATCATATAGTTTGGCCATGCTTCATTTTCGTCACACAAAATGCTCCCATCATGGATAACCCCGATGACAAGCCGAGCAATTGGTTCATACTTTTCAACGCGCTTCAGCCTTTTTAACCCTTACGCAATACATGAGCGCAAGCCATGGATATAGCACTATAGGTGGAATAGTATATGGTGATGGGGGTTATGTGAGAAGACAAAAAAGGAGAAAGTCTCACATTGACGCGGTTAATCAACGGGCTATGGAGATGCCCATCAATTGATGTCAATGCGAGGAGTAGGGATTGCCATGCAACAGATGCACTAGAGCTATAAGTGTATGAAAGCTCATCAAAAGAAACTAAGTGGGTGTGCATCCAACTTGCTTGCTCACAAAGACCTAGGGCATTTTGATGAAGCCCATCGTTGGAATATACAAGCCAAGTTCTATAATGAAAAATTCCCACTAGTATATGAAAGTGACAAAATAAGAAACTGTCTATCATGAAGATCATGGTGCTATTTTGAAGCAAAAGTGTGGAAAAAGGATAGTAACATTGTCCCTTCTCTCTTTTTCTCTCATTTTTTTGTTTGGGCTTCTTTGGCCTCTCTTTTTTATTTGGGCTTCTTTGGCCTCTTTTTTATTTCATAGTATCCATCATTCTTTCCTCACATGGGACAATGCTCTAATAATGATGATCATCACACTTTTATTTACTCATAACTCAATGTTACAACTCTATACTAGAACAAAAATATGACTCTATGTGAATGCCTCCGGCGGTGTACTAGGATATGCGATGAATCAAGAGCGATATGTATGAAAGAATTATGAAAGTGGCTTTGCCACAAATACGAAGTCAACTACATGATCATGCAAAGCAATATGACAATGATGGAGCGTGTCATAATAAACGGAACGGTGGAAAGTTGCATGGCAATATATCTGCGAATGGCTATGGAAATGCCATAGGTACGTATGGTGGCTGTTTAGAGGAAGATATATGAAGGCTTATGTGTGATAGAGCGTATCGTATCACAGGGTTTGGATGCACCGGCGAAGTTTGCACCAACTCTCGAGGTGAGAAAGGGCAATGCACGGTACCGTAGAGGCTAGCAAATTGCGGAAAGGTAAGAGTGCGTATGATCCATGGACTCACATTAGTCATAAAGAACTCATATACATATTGCAAAAGTTTATTAGCCCTCGAATCGAAGTACTACTATGCATGCCCCTAGAGGTATAGATTGGTAGGAAAAGACCATCGCTCGTCCCCGACCGCCACTCATAAGGAAAGCACTCAAAAGAACACCCCATGCTTCAAATTTGTAACACAACATTTACCTTACGTGCATGCTACGGGACTTGCCAACTTTAACACAAGTATTTCTCAATTTCACAATTACCCAACTAGCATGACTCTAACATTACCACCTTTATATCTCAAAACATCTATCAAGTATCATAGTATCCAATGCACTCTATATGAAAGTTTTTATCATACCCATCTTGAATGCCTATCATATTAGGTCAATTTTATAGCCAAAGCAAATTACCATGCTGTTCTAAAAGACTCTCAAAATAATATGAGTGAAGCATGATAGATCAATAATTTCTATTAAATAAAACCACCACCGTGCTCTAAAAAATATAAGTGAAGCACTAGAGCAAAATTATCTAGCTCAAAAGATATAAGTGAAGCACATAGAGTATTCTAATAAATTCCGATTCATGTGTGTCTCTCCCAAAAGGTGTGTAAAGCAAAGATGATTGTAGTAAACTAAAAATCAAAGACTCAAATCAAGATGCTCCAAGCAAAACACATATTATGTGGTGAATAAAAATATAGCCTCAAGTAAAGTTACCGATAGACGAAGACAAAAGAGGGGATGCCTTCCGGGGCATCCCCAAGCTTAGGATTTTGGTTGTCCTTGAATTTTACCTTGGGGTGCCTTGGGCATCCCCAATCTTAGGCTCTTGCCTCTCCTTATTCCATAATCCATCAAATCTTTACCCAAAACTTGAAAACTTCACAACACAAAACTCAACAGAAAATCTCACGAGCTCCGTTAGTATAAGAAAACAAACCACCACCTTAAGGTACTGTAATGAACTCATACTTTATTCATATTGGTTTTAAACCTACTGTATTCCAATTTCTCTATGGTTCATACCCCCCGATAGTAGCCATAGATTCATCAAAATAAGCAAACAACACACGAAAAACATAATCTGTCAAAAGCAGAACAGTCTGTAGCAATCTGTATCAAACATATACTTCTGTAACTCCAAAAATTCTGAAATAAATTGGTGGACGTGTGGAATTTATCTATTAATCATATGCAAAAATAATCGACCTAAAAGCATTCTCCAGTAAAAAATGGCAGCTAATCTCATGAGCGCTAAAGTTTCTTTTTTTTACAGCAAGATCACAAAGACTTCACCCATGTCTTCCCAAAGGTTCCACTTGGCACAAACACTAATTAAAACATAAAACCACATATAAACAGAGGCTATATGAATTATTTATTACTAAACAGAAACAAAAATCAAGGAACGAAAATAAAATTGGGTTGCCTCTGTCAGCGTCCTGGGAACGGGGGTCCCCAGACTTGCCTGCCTGCGGCCCACGGCGTGGCTCCTCCAGCGGCCCTGTACGGCCCAACTTCATCAGCGAACACTCAAGACTCTTGCGAGGGGCCAAGCCTCGCGAGGCGGACGACGCAAGACATCCTCGAGGGTGGCCTCACTAGGCTGGCTCGCGAGGAGTGGAGAGATCAAGGCAAGGGGCACCTCGCGAGGTTCCTGTGACGCAAGCCATGACGACCAAGGCCAGGCGGGCGCCAGAGTGCGCAGCGTACTTGTTTCCTCTTTGGTGCTAAAGGGGCAAGCGCATGCGAGGAGTCCCGAGGAATCAGGCAAAGGTTTCCATATCGGTGCAACGAGACCAAGACCAGTAGGACGAGAGGACGGAGGTCACCGTGGAGCCCAGGGCGGCGTCACCACCAGAGCCTTTGGCAGGCGAAGACCACCTTTAGTCAGGATAACTTGTACTAGTTGTCTCCCTTCAAATTTGGCCGTTGTTGGATCCCTTCCCGCCTACATTTGGGAAGAGGGCCAAGGCCTCTATAAATAGGACTAGCCACCACAGTAGGAGGCAACTGATCTTGGGCCATTCAGATCATCCTCGCCCACACAAGCTCACCGAGCTCAAGGACACCTCTCCTCAGGAGGCTGTTCTTCTCTTGTACATGTTCATTGATACGTCTCCAACGTATCTATAATTTTTGATTGCTCCATGCTATTATATATTCTGTTTTGGATGTTTAATGGGCTTTATTATACACTTTTATATTATTTTTGGGACTAACCAATTAACCCAAGGCCCAGTGCAAATTGCTGTTTTTTTGCCTATTTCAGTGTTTCGCAGAAAAAGAATATCAAATGGGGTCCAAACAGAATGAAACCTTCGGGAGCGTGATTTTTGGAACAAACGTGATCCAGAGGACTTGGAGTGGACGTCAAGAAATCGTCGAGGAAGCCACGAGGCAGTGGGCGTGCCTACCCCCACTAGGCACGCCCTCCACCCTCGTGGGCCCCTCATGGCTCCACCGACCTACTTCTTCCTCCTATATATACCTACGTACCCTGAAACCATCCGGGAGCACCAGAAAACCTAATTCCACCGCGGCAACCTTCTGTACCCGTGAGATCCCATCTTGGAGCCTTTTCCGGCGCTCCGCCGAAGGGGGAATCGATCAGGGAGAGATTCTACATCAACACCATAGCCTCTCCGATGATGTGTGAGTAGTTTACCACAGACCTTCGGGTCCATAGTTATTAGCTAGATGGCTTCTTCTCTCTCTTTGGATCTGAATACAAAGTTCTCCTCGATCTTCTTGGAGATCTATTCGATGTAACTCTTTTTGCGGTGTGTTTGTCGAGATCCGATGAATTGTGGGTTTATGATCAAGATTATCTATGAACAATATTTGAATCTTCTCTGAATTCTTTTATGTATGATTGGTTATCTTTGCAAGTCTCTTCGAATTATCAGTTTGGTTTGGCCTACTAGATTGATCTTTCTTGCAATGGGAGAAGTGCTTAGCTTTGCGTTCAATCATGCGGTGCTCGATCCCAGTGACAGTAAGGGAAACGACACGTATTGTATTGTTGCCATCGAGGATAAAAAGAAGGGGTTTATATCATATTGCTTGAGTTTATCCCTCTACATCATGTCATCTTACCTAATGCGTTACTCTGTTCTTATGAACTTAATACTCTAGATGCATGCTGGATAGCTGTCGATGTGTGGAGTAATAGTAGTAGATGCAGGCAGGAGTCGGCTACTTGTCACGGACGTGATGCCTATATACATGATCATGCCTAGATATTGTCATAATTATGCACTTTTCTATCAATTGCTCGACACTAATTTGTTCACCCACCGTAATACTTATGCTATCTTGAGAGAAGCCACTAGTGAAACCTATGGCCCCCGGATCTATTTTCCATCATATAAGTTTCCAATCTATTTTTTACTTTGCAATCTTTACTTTCAATCTTTATCATCAAAATACCAAAAATATTATCTTATCATCTTTATCAGATCTCACTTTTGCAAGTGGCCGTGAAGGGATTGACAACCCCTTTATCGCGTTGGTTGCAAGGTTCTTATTTGTTTGTGTAGGTACGAGGGACTTGCGTGTGGCCTCCTACTGGATTGATACCTTGGTTCTCAAAAACTGCGGGAAATACTTATGCTACTTTGCTGCATCACCCTTTCCTCTTCAAGGGAAAACCAACACATGCTCAAGAGGTAGCATTCATCCCTAGCCCAAGAGGCAATCCACCACACCACACTGGAGTAGGGAATTACACCACATCGATGGCCCGAACCAGTATAAACCATGTGTCCCTTGTTCTGGAAGCTCGACGCGCGGAGCTTTGAGATCGCGGTGAGTGCGTGAGCTAGAGGGGGAGAGATCTTCGTGCTCACCCTAGTGTTCGAACCCCGAGGGTTTTGCCGGAACCCAAAATCCAACATTTGGCGTGCCAGGTAGGGGTGCGCTGAAGCTTTTCCTCCATCGATCCACACTCCGCCACCACCGAGGGAGTCCTGGATTAGGGGGTCCTCGGACAGCCGGACTATATCCTTTGGCCGGACTGTTGGCCTATGAAGATACAAGATTGAAGACTTTGTCTCGTGTCCGGATGGGACTCTCCTTGGCGTGGAAGGAAAGCTTGGCAATACGGATATGTAGATCTCCTCCCTTGTAACCGACTCTGTGTAACCCTAGCCCCCTCTGGTGTCTATATAAACCGGAGGGTTTAGTCTGTAGGACAAGAACAATCAGAATCATAGGCTAGCTTCTAGGGTTTAGCCTCTATGATCTCGTGGTAGATCAACTCTTGTAATACTCATATCATCAAGATCAATCAAGCAGGAAGTAGGGTATTACCTCCATCGAGAGGGCCCGAACCTTGGTAAACATTGTGTCCCCCGCCTCCTGTTACCATCCGTCTTAGACGCACAGTTCGGGACCCCCTACCTGAGCTCCGCCGGTTTTGACACTGACATTGGTGCTTTCATTGAGAGTTCCACTGTGCCGTCATCATAAGGCTTGATGGCTCGTCTCGTTGTCAAGGACAACATCGCCTCCGGGGGAGCCCTGGCTGTAGGCCAAACTCTCCGACTAGGCGGCTTCGTCATGACCGCCCGTTCGGTCGTTGCGCCGGTGATGACTTCTCGGGTCATCAAAAACAGCCTCCACGTCAGCTCGGGATTCGCCGAGCAGATGGATCCAATGGAGCTCTCTTCCTTGAACGAGCTCTTCGATCGCATCGCCGCCTTGGGAGTCACTACGGACTATGATCGGATCGGGCTTAAACCCGACCAAAGGGAGATTAACTCTCCGCCGGTCACCCATCAGATAGCGGTGGTGGAGGAGCAACGCATCGATTCTTCCTCTATCTTGAGGACAAACTATGTCCGGATTCCCGAGCTCTCCGAGCCGGATACCCGTCTACGGGAGGACATGGCCCAAGCTTTCAACCTAGAATCAGACAGCGGGCCAGACCTATTGGGCAACATCCCGGAGCCCGAACTGCGAAGCTCGAAAACTCCTCCGCCCCTGGGTCTCATATCGGGTCAGGGTTCGGACCTAAATCTACCCACCCGCCCAGATACAAGTGATCTTTCCCACATTAGACAAGATCCCCAAGAGACAATACATCACTATTGGGCCATATTCCTCCTTGTAATGAGCAAGGTGAAGGACTGTCGCGAGGAAGACGCAATTTCATTCTTTTGTAAAAATTACACGGACAAGGGAATCCTCAACGCCATAAGTCACCGTGACATAGCACACTTCGCTGACTTCGCGGCCATAGTACAGAAGTACCGTGCGATGGAAAGCGCCTGGAAAACCCAAACAAAATTCTGGGATCCTCCGGCTCTCACTAAACCCCCCGTCCGAACTAAAAGGGTGTACTCTCGTAAGTCACCCGATCCAATTACAAAGAAACAAAAGCCCACTATAGAGTGTGGAACCGTATTTGTGGGATGGCTCAATGGGCCATGCAAAATTCACAGTATGGCGGATACCATGCCAACACATAGCCTTAGAGCATGTTGGGTACTCCGGCAGGTGGCCAAGAGCGGCGAGGATATCCTCATCGACAATACAACAGAGCACCATCCCGTGGAAAATAACAATACAGTATTGACAGTCTTTGAGACCTTCGCCTCAAATAATAGGCGTATGCGAGCACTCCGAAGCCTTGCCGAAGTCTGCCATGTGGCAGCAATAAATCCATGGAGCGATACAGCTATAACCTTGAATGCCAGTGACGAACCTAAATTCCGAACAGCCCGAGCACCAGCCGCCTTGGTCCTTAGTCCAATTGTGGACGGCTTCCGGCTTACTAAAGTGCTCATGGACGGTGGCAGCGGATTAACCCTCATCTATGAGGGGACTCTTCGAAAAATGGAAATAAACAAGAGCCGCATTGAGCAAAGCACCACGACCTTCAGAGGAATCATCCCTAGTTGCGAGGCACGATGTGCAGGAAAAATCACACTAGATGTGGTATTCGGCATGCCGGAGAATTATAGGTCCGAAGAAATCACATTCCAAGTGGCCCCGTTCAGTAGCGGATACCACGCCCTTCTAGGGCGGGAGGCATTCACGATCTTCCAAGCTATACCCCATTACGGGTACATGAAGCTGAAAATGCCCGGGCCCAATGGAATCATGACCCTAGCTAGTGATCCGGACATAGCACTTCGCGCCGAAAATAAAGCCGCCGCACTAGCCCTCGAGGCGTTATCCGAAGCCCTTGCGGCCGAAGAGCTAACTACACTGCGCTCCACAGTGCACAGGGACGACGTGATACGTGACAAAAGACCCAAGTCCACATCTTTTAAACCAGCGGACGAAATAGTCAAATTCCAAGTCCACCCAACGGACCCTACAAAAACAACATCCATCGGGGCACAGTTAAACCCCACAGTAGACGCCGCACTGCGGGAGTTCTTGCGCGAGAATTGGGACATCTTCGCCTGGCATCCTTCAGAAATGCCAGGAATACCACGCAGGCTGGCCGAGCATGGCCTTAACATTCTAAAGGGGTTCAAGCCGGTCAAGCAGATTCTTTGGCGTTTCTCTGAGCCTAAGCGACAAGCCATGGGAGAAGAGCTAGCCAAGTTACTGGAGGCCGGATTCATTAGAGAAATAAAACATCCGTACTGGCTAGCAAACCTGGTGATGGTACCAAAGAATGACAAATCCTGGCGCCTATGTGTCGATTTCAAAGACCTTAACAAGGCTTGCCCCAAGGATCCCTTCCCCCTCCCCCGCATTGATCAAATTATCGACGCTACCGCAGGACACGACTCATTGTGTTTCCTCGACGCACACCCCGGATACCATCAAATTAAGATGGCGGAGTCCGATCAAGCCGCAACGGCATTTATCACTCCATACGGCCCTTTCTGTTTTAACACCATGCCTTTCGGGCTAAAAAACGCCGGTGCAACCTATCAACGCATGATTCAGACATGCCTGGAAACACAAATTGGCAAAACAGTGGAGGCATACGTAGACGACATGGTCATTAAACCAGACACGTCGAATCCTTAATAGAAGACTTGAGGCTCACGTTCAACAATATCCGAACATATGACATCAAGCTCAATCCGGAAAAGTGCGTTTTCGGCGTGCCCGCCGGAAAGCTCTTGGGCTTCATCGTCTCCAGTAGAGGAATTGAAGCAAATCCGACTAAAATCCGAGCTCTGTCACAGTTGGCTATCCCAACAGACCTCAAGCAAATCCAAAAATTAACTGGATCTGTCGCTGCCTTAAGCCGCTTTATCTCCTGATTAGGAGAAAAGGCACTACCCCTTTATCGCCTTCTTCGACGCACCGAACACTTCGAGTGGACGGATGCGGCCACGACCGGATTGGAAGAAATAAAAGCCGTTTTGGCCACCAATCCAATCTTGGCCGTGCCAAATGTCGGCGAACCAATGCTGTTATATATAGCGGCAACACACCAAGTTGTAAGCGCGGTGCTCGTCGTCGAACGAGAGATGGACGGACATAAGTTCCCGCTTCAAAAGCCGGTATACTATGTATCCACTATCCTCACTCAAAAGCCGGACCTGGCCACAACACCAGATACCGAACACTCTGACATAATCGGAGGTTCTGCCACCGAAATAACGCCTTCGGCCCACGTGATTATGGCTGTTATCACCCCGTGGACAGAACCCTTCTTGGCCTATCTAACTAGGCAAGAACTCCCTGAGGACCCAAACGAGGCACGTTGCATTGTGCGGCAATCTAAAGCCTACAAGGTCCACGAGGGAGAGCTTTATAAGAAAAGTGCTACCGGAGTACTTCAAAGGTGCATCTCCGAAGAGGAAGGACGACAACTTTTGGCAGAAATTCATCCTGGACTTGGCGGCCACCACGCCGCAGCTCGGGCCCTTGTAAGCAAGGCCTTCCATACAGGTTTTTACTGGCCGATAGCCCTAGCAGACGCACAGGACCTCGTTCAATGTTGCGTCGGTTGCCAGCTTTTTGCGAACCAAAGCCATATGCCACCTACCGCTCTCCAAACAATCCCCATTACTTGGCCCTTTGCGGTCTGGGGGCTTGATATGGTCGGACCCCTTAAAGGGGGAAGCCATAAGAAAAAATACCTATTGGTCATGGTGGATAAATTCACCAAATGGATAGAAGCCAAACCAGTTAAAACGGCTGAGTCCGGACCACTGATAGACTTTATATCCGGGGTTGTACAGCGTTACGCCATCCCCCACAGCATCATCACCGATAATAGCTCGAACTTTACAGCCAACGAGGTAAAAACTTGGTGCAGCAACATCGGCATTAAGCTCGATTATGCCTCTGTTTATCACCCGCAAACTAACGGTCAAGTCGAGCGAGCAAATGGTCTTATCATGAGCGGCATTAAACCCAGATTAGTGCGATCCTTGAAGGAATCAGATACGCACTGGGTCGAGGAGCTCGACTCCGTTCTATGGGGGCTGCGGACCATGCCGAATCGCACTACCGGATACACACCGTTCTTTATGGTGTACGATGCAGAGGCGGTACTGCCCTGCGACATAATTCTTGACTCACCTCGAGTGCGCATGTATGAAGAGAAAGAAGCCGAGCTTGATCGGCAGGACAGTTTGGACGCCCTGGAGGAGGAGCATGACGTGGCAAAAGCCCGTTCCGCATTCTATCAGCAACAGGCTCGAAGGTATCAAAGCAGAGAAGTACGGTCCAAAATGTATAACGTTGGCGAACTCGTTCTACGCCTACCGGAGAAGAAAAAGAACAAGCTCAAGCCCAAATGGGAAGGCCCCTTCATTATTGACAAAGTTCTGACCGGGGGGGGGGGGGCGTACCGTCTGCAGGATGCGTCGGACAATCGACTCGAGCCAAACCCATGGAACGCATCCAGACTCCAAAGGTTCTACGCCTAGTGCCGGACTCTATGTTCGTCTCCTTACCTCCGTCAATTTTTTATATATCTGTTATATGTCTTTTCTTTCTTTCTTTCCTCCCTTTTTCTTCAAGGCCTTAAAAGGCTAAAATGTGTCTTGACTACACAATCTTGACGCGCTAGGCGTGCTCATTATACCTGGGGGCTTCTTATACAGAAGCTTAATATAACTATGTTTCGGGCTCTATGCCCCCCGCACATGTGTTACTTTTCCACATGTACCTTTTCTTCGCCATTATATCCATCGATATGACTTAAGTTTTGGCCAAGCTAGGTTGCCTCGCTCTTGTGTTTATGCCCTACGTTCCCGTTAATTCGGCTAGGGCATAAGGGGAGCACCTCTGCGATTGTTACTGCCGGGTCAGCCGGATGTGTACCTCAGACTGGGTGAAGCCGAAAGCTAGCGTTCTTAAGGGAATTTCGGTCGATGAACAAAATATGACTTTTATTTATTGAAATACATGCCCCCACATGTTTATATCCTGCGTCTCTTTTCGCAGTTCAGACATGCACATTAATGCATGCGTACCCAGGGAAAGAAACCCTTAACGGAACTATTCTCCCTGGAAGATGTTTCTTACTATCCATGTAATATAACATAGCTAGTTGGGTACTTGTCTGTTCAAGCAATTATGACCCCTACGTCTGGTTTCCACGCGTACGCCGGTTTTTACATAACTGAGCGGGTATTCGGATACACTCCGGACTGTCGGGTCCAGAGGTTGAAGCGAAAAGGTCCGCCATGACAAATGATTTACAATCCGGCTAGGGACAATATATGGCACTCAAAGTACACAGTCACTTAGACTGACTAAATTCTTCTTCTATACCATCCAACAGGCTGTCTAGCCTACAATGCTGTTGGGAATACTTTGCGGCTAATTTAACTTGGTCATACACCAAACTGACGGGGATCTCTTTCCCATCAGGCCCCACAGGTCCGACCTCGACCATGTGGTTCGGGTCAGCCTTGGTATATTACGTCTTCACCATGGCCCAGGCTTCCCTTGCACCTTGTCGGCAGGCTGATATCTTCCATAACCGGAAGCACCGCCGCACTCCCCTGAGAATCTCTACGAGCTCCCCCATGCCTCCTGGTAGGGAGGCGGATGGCCACAAGGCTTGGGCAATACCCTGCATCACCTACCGTACTTGTTCGTGCAGTTGTGAGAGCTTTGGCAAAAGATCGCCCGTAGACCCGGGCATCTCCTCTGCGGGACGACCCGTCAGCATACCTACAGATCTAACTCTGTTAGCCAGTTTCTTCGCCGAACTCTATAAAAGTTCGTTCAAGCATTTACTAAAAATGCCGCGTCGAAGCCTCTTATTCTCCTTTACGGAGTCAGCAAGATGGGCTCGAACATCTTTCAGTTCAACGCCCAGCCGGGTATTGGCATCTTGGAGATCGTTTTTGTCCCGCCTAACCTTCGTAAGCACGCGCTCGCCAGCCTTTAGCTGTTGCTGAGCATGTTGCTCATCCCCTCACACGACCTCCGGATTCACTCCGGGGTCATCTGCAGAATCTATTGTTAGATTTGCATACATGCCGCATACTACCTGGTACATGTCATTCTTTGCAATAGGAACAAGTGTTACCAGATGGAGCCTTCTCGGACTCCTTCACTGCGGCAACTGCGGCCCGAAGCTGGGCTTTGCACTCCTCCAGCTCTTGAGACAACTGGGTATTCTTCTCCGTAAGAACCTACGCAAACAACGATCCTTAAATAAGTTGTGCCAACTGTTTCAAGTCTCAGGGGCTATTGATATACATAATTATTAGATTTTCTTACCCATATATCCTTTACATACTGGTCCGTGGCTCTGGCAAGACCATTTTGAGTAGCTCGGATGTACGCGTCTCCTGAGTTGAAGGCATCGAACGCCTCTTGGGAGAAACAAGCGTCGCGGAGTACGGCCCGGCGACGCCTGTGATTCATGGCACTCTCCACTTCGGAATTCATAGCGGACAGCCTATCCGCATCCTCTGTAGGAGGAACATCCGGTGTTGGCCCCATGTTAGCGTCCGCCTCTAAGTCCGGCTCTGGAGCCCGGCTGGTGGAGGCGTGGCCGGCAGGCTCTCCGGATATGGTCCGGCGAGCGTTTTTCCTGCTAGGAAACATGGACGTTATTATATTTTAAAAGACGACAACCACGGAGCGGGGTTCTTTTTCATACCTCTGCGACGGTGTTTCAGTCCTGACCGCCTTCCTTTTAAGCCTACCCAGCTTCGGTGCCCCTTGTTGGTGAGTCACTGCGGGTCCGGCATGGTGTCCCAAGGGCCTTCCCTGTAAGACACCATATGTGTGCGGTAGGTGAAGTGCAGAAAAAGGGATCCTTCTCGGAAGTTGGGACTCCGGTTTTACTTACACGCGATGCAGGGAGTGGTCCAGGATAATCGGCTATGATGGCCACCAGGGCACCGTCGCAGCTTAATTGATAGAACATCCTGTTAATGAGCTCCACAAATGTGTCCGGATCTTCTTCGAGTCCGGGGTCGAGGGCCCGGTCAGGGTCCTCTGGTTGTGGAGGCGGGCTGTGGACCTCCCTCACAGCTTTTCGCAGTTCCTGCTATGAAATAGCAAGGTAAATACTTATGACGAAGAATGCGGGAAGATTTGGAGTAAAAAGTAGCGGCTCACCCAGCTTGGGGGGTTGTACATGGAGAATCCATCCCATGGCTTAATGCGGATGAACTCCTCTTCCTCTCCTTTATATAAATCGAACAGTATTTTCGCTCGAGCAGTGATAGAGTCCGGTCCCTTACGACCGCAGCGGGTAGCATCGTCTTCTCCATTGAAGTGCCACATGGGTTGTCCCCGATATTGAAGTGGCTGCACCCCCCGCATTATACATATTGACATAACCTTGATTATTGTCAATCCTGATTTGGCCAGCGTTTTTATCCGGCCCATCAGATAAAGGACTTCTCCGTTATCTTCCTCCTGGGGGCTCCGAGGGCGCGAGTTGTGGCGTTTCTTCAAAGGGGTGTTGTCGAACTCAGGAAGGCCCATCCGAATAGGGTCCGGAAGGGGGGCGTCCTCCATATAAAACCACTCCGAAGGCTAGTCTTCAGATGTCTTCTTCGGAGTGCCGGACAGGTATCCGGTCCCGGCGATGCGCCATATCTCGGCTCCGCCCACTTGATATATTGACCCCTCCTGTGTACGGGGTATGAGGCAGAATAGCCTCTTCCATAGCCGAAATGAGCTTCACATCCCAAAAACAGCTCGCAAAGGGTGACGTAGCCCGCGATGTGTAATATGGAGGCGGGAGTAAAGTTATGCAGCTGGAGGCCGTAGAACTCCAGAAGCCCGCAGAGGAACGGATGGATTGGAAATCCAAGCCCCCTTAATAGGTAAGGGACAAGGCATACCCGCTCCCCCATGGATGGGTTGGGAAAGCTCTCCGCTTGCTCTCCGCCGTTGTAAGTGGCAAGTCCGGCTCGAACGGGGACCATATACGCTGGAGGGAGAAACCCCTGGGTCTGTAACTCTACTAATTGGTTGTGAGGGATGGAACACTTCTTCCAATTGCTTGGCTTAGGGCTACGGTAGCAAGAGGAGGAGCTGCGATGGTCGGCCATGATGGGATGGACTTTTCCGAGCGCGCTCTGATGGATACTCGCTGTGGGAGGATGGTGTGATCTGGATCTGAGGATCCCCGTCTCTTTAAATAGACGATTTACTTACATGGTTAGGGTGGCAAGTGTAAAAATGCCCCGACTTCTCGCATTCGCTCGACACGTGGAGGATAGCCATTATTAGGCGCAGAAGCCGAGGAGTGCAACATTCATGGGAAGCCGGACACTACTTAACATGTACTCAGAATTTGGAGAAGAACCCGCCTTGCAATGTCGAAGACAATCTACGCGCCGGACTCATCGTCATTGAGGCCTGGTTCGGGGGCTACTGAGGGAGTCCTGGATTAGGGGGTCCTCGGACAGCCGGACTGCTGGACTTTGAAGATACAAGATTGAAGACTTCGTCTCGTGTCCGGATGGGACTCTCCTTGGCATGGAAGGCAAGCTTGGAAATACGGATATGTAGATCTCCTCCCTTGTAACCGACTCTGTGTAACCCTAGCCCCCTCCGGTGTCTATATAAACCGGAGGGTTTAGTCCGTAGGACAAGAACAATCAGAATCATAGGCTAGCTTCTAGGGTTTAGGCTCTACGATCTCGTGGTAGATCAACTCTTGTAATACTCATATCATTAATATCAATCAAGCAGGAAGTAGGGTATTACCTCCATCGAGAGGGCCCGAACCTGGGTAAACATTGTGTCCCCCGCCTCCTGTTACCATCCGTCTTAGAAGCACAGTTCGGGACCCCCTACCCGAGATCCGCCGGTTTTGACATAGACAACCACCTCGCTTTGCCCCCTTGGCCGGCGTTGCTCCTCCGGCTGGGATGATGGACGCCCACGACGGGGCCAGGGGGCTTAGAGCCTTTGCCCCCGCCTTGCGGCGGGCGCAGTGGCCGCCCAAGTTCAAGCCGGAGATGCCGCCGCGTTACGACGGCGCGGCGGACCCGTCGGCCTTCCTGCTGGCGTATGAAGGGGCCGTCATGAAGGCCGGGGGCAACGACAACGTCATGGTCAACTGGCCTCCCATGGCCCTCACTAGTGCGCCACGCGCCTAGCTGCTCGCTCTCCCAGGATCCTCAGTGACATCTTGGGAGGAGCTGCGTGGCCTCTTCGTCGCACGCTTCGCGGCACCAGCGCCCCTCGCCGCCGCGGCCCTCCCCGGCGGCTCGCAAGCACCGCCCTCGGACCGCCACACCAAGCCATTCTTCCGCCAGATTGGCGCCGCTTCTGTGCAGCAAGGAGCTCCTCCGGGTTGGGCAGCGCCCAGGGCCGACCTCGCCTTCGACTCCGGGGATCACCCCGTCACCATTGTTGGCTCTGGCGTGCTTCCGATGCTTTGCACACCCACCATCTACAGCATAGTTGTCACCAAGACCCTCATCGATGGCGGTGCCGGTCTCAATGTGCTCTCTGTGGAGGCCTTTAGCCTTCTTCACGTACCACTCGAACGGCTCCGCCCCAGAAAGCCCTTCTCCGGGGTCGGCGGTGGCTCCACCAGCCCCTTGGGGCAGATCCGCCTTCCTGTGACCTTCGGCACTCGCAACAACTACCGCACCGAGTTGATCGACTTCGGCATCGCCCGCATTGGCCTCCCATACAACGCCATCCTCGGATACCCGGCTCTGGATCAGTTTATGGCGGCAACTCATCCGGCCTACAACCTCATGAAGATGCCCGGGTGCAAGGATGTCCTCACCGTAGTTGGAGACACCAAGGAGGCTCTGGCGACACTCAAGTCTGCCCTGAAAACCGCCGCGACAGCGCGGCCGGCCACCGAGGCCACCCTTGGGGCTAAGGAGGCCGCGCCAGCAAAGAAGAAGCAGTTGTTCACTCAAGATCGGGCCGAAACCAAGCAGGTGCCAGTCGAGGATGATGCGTCCTCAGGAGCCACCTTCACCATAGGCGCCAACCTTGACCCGGACCAAGAGGAGGCGTTGGTAAAGTTCTTGCGCGCAAACAAGGAGGTATTCGCCTGGGAACCCAAGCAGCTGGTAGGGGTCCCAAGAGGGGTGATCGAGCATCACTTGAGGGTGTGCCCCAATGTGCGCCCTGTGAAGCAGAAGGCGCGGCGACAGTCCACGGAGAAGCAGTCCTTTATTGTCCAGGAAACCCACAAGCTGGAGGCAGCAGGTGTCATTCGCGAGGTTCGGTACCCCGAGTGGCTGGCAATCCCCGTCGTCGTACCGAAGAAAGGCGGAAAGGAGCGCATGTGTGTCGACTTCCCCAACCTCAACAAGGCATGTCCCCAAGACCCGTTCCCGCTTCCGCGCGTCGACCAGATCGTCGACTCCACCGTAGAGTGTGACTTGTTGTGTTTCCTGGACGCGTTCTCGGGCTACCACCAGATCAAGATGGCAGTGGAGGATGTGGAAAAGACGACCTTCCTAACCCCATGTGGGGTGTACTGCTACACTTGCATGCTGTTCGGGCTGCACAACGCAGGCGCGACCTTCCAACGCTGATGCACATCGCCCTAGGTCAGCAGCTCGGGAGGAACGCTGAAGCCTACGTCGACGACATTGTGGTAAAATCTCGGGAGGCGAGAACTTTGAATCAAGACCTGGAGGAGACCTTCGCAAGCATGCGCCAGGTAGACCTACGGCTCAACCCAGAGAAGTGCGTGTTCGGTGACCCCTCTGGCAAGCTGTTGGGCTTCCTCATGTCCCACGGGGGGATCGAGGCTAACCCGGAGAAGGTCAAGGCGATAGAAGACATGAGCCTGCGACAAACTCTCAAGGAGATGCAGAAGCTTGTGGGCTGCGTGACCTCACTGGGGCGCTTCATCTCCAAGCTGGGAGAGAGCGCCCTGCCATTCTTCAAGCTGATGAAGAAGAAGGGCCCGTTCGAGTGGACCTCGGAGGCTGACCAAGCATTTCAAGACCTCAAAAGATACCTGACCAGCCCTCCGGTGATGGTGGCGCCTCGCCCTCTCGAGCCCCTGGTGCTTTACCTGGCCGCCACTCCCTACTCCGCCAGCGCAGCTTTACTGGTGGTTCGGGAAGAGCGCCGAGACAAGGGTCCATCGCGCTGTGCCGCACCTCTAGTTGGGGCGATGCAAGACCCGGAGGGCACCGCAAGGGCTGCTGCAGCACCAGTGAGTGACCAGGCCCAGCAAGGCGGCGGTCGCGGGCCAGCGGAGGCCCCTGAGGGCGACCAGGCTCTTGGAATCCTGTCACCTCAGGAGACGCCCCAACCTCCGGCGGACGCAGGCTCCGTCGACGCTCCCGCCCTCATCGAGCACCCAGTGTACTTCGTCAGCACGGTACTGCGGGATGCAAGGGGACGGTACCCCATGCCCCAAAGGTCTTGCTCGCGCTCTTGGTGGCCTCGCGTAAGCTGCAGCACTATTTCCAAGGTCACCCAATCAAGGTCGTCTCGGCCTACCCGCAGGAGAGAGTACTCAGGAGGCCCAACGCTACGGGAAGAGTAGCCGAATGGAATATCGAGCTGCAAGCATTCCAGTTGGAGTTCAGCACAACCAGGGTCATCAAGGGAGCCGCGCTCGCCGACTTCGTGGTGGAATGAACTGATGCCCCGGGGTTTGAAGGAGGCGAGGACCGATCCCTCTCGCCAGGGAGCGAAGCACCAGATGGCTGGGTCATGTATTTTGATGGCGCGTTCGCACACCAGGGTGCGGGAGCTGGGGCGGTGCTCATCTCAACCACTCAGGACAAGCTCTACTACGTCGTGCAGCTCTGCTTCCAGCAAGGCGAGAAGGTCTCCAACAACATCACGGAGTACGAAGGCCTCATCGTTGGCCTTAAGGCTGCGGTGGCCTTGGGGGTGAAGCGCCTCACCATTAGGGGCGACTCGCAGTTCCTCGTCAACTTTTCCAACAAGGTATATGAGCCAAGGGACGAGCACATGGAGGCATACCTTGCGGAGGTACACAAAATGGAAAAGCATTTCTTGGGTCTAGAGTTGCAGCACGTGCCCCGTGGCACCAACAAGGAGGCCGACGACATCGCCAAAAGGGCGTCCACGTGACAACCCTAAGAGCTTGGCGTCTTTGAGGAGCGGCTCTTCAAGCCTTCGGCAGCATCTCCGCTTTCAGGACTGGCGCCGCCTCAGGAGGAACTCCCCCATCCACCTACCTTGGGAGCCCCGGCCTGCGGCCCAACCTCGGGAGTGCGCCTACTCCTGGCGCTCGAGCCTCAGGAGGGGTGCTGGACCAAGGAGTTCAAGGAATACCTGACGCAAGGGACGCTGTCGAAGAAAGAGGAGGACACGGAGCGCGTGGCCCGACAGGCTACGGCATACCGCATCCAGGACGGTGAGTTATACAGGAAGCGGCCAAATGATGTTTCCTTACGATGCATCTCCAGGGAACAGGGGAACGAGTTGCTAGCTGACATGCACGGCGGAGACTGTGGGCACCACTCGTCGTCACGATCCCTCGTTGGCAAGGCGTTTCCGCAGCGGGTTCTACTGGCCTACGACGCTTAATGACGTAACCGAGCTGGTGAAGTCCTGCGAGGCCTGCCAGTTTCACGCCAAGCAGATCCATTAGCCAGCTCAGGGCCTCCAGACCATCCCGCTCTCGTGGCCATTTGCAGTCCGGGGGCTGGATATGTTAGGCCCGTTCCCTCGAGCGCCTGGGGGCTACCGCTACCTCTACGTTGCCATCGACAAGTTCACCAAATGGGCGGAGGTAGAAGCTGTCCGCACTATCCCGGCCGGATCCGCAGTCAAGTTCATCAAGGGTCTCGTGAGCCGATTCGGGGTCCCTAATCGCATCATCACCGACAACGGCTCGCCGTTCACTAGCAATCTCTTCAAGACATATTGTGCTAATCTTGGAACGTAGATTTGCTACGCTTCGGTGGCACACCCCAAGGAGCAATGGTCAAGCCGAACGCACCAACGCAGAGGTCCTGAGAGGTCTCAAGACCAGGACCTTCATGAAGAAGCTCGAGGGCTGCGGCAGGGGCTGGCACGACAAGCTCCAGTCTATGCTGTGGTCCATCCGCACCACCGCCACCAAGCCAACGGGCGAGACCCCGTTCTTCCTTGTCTATGGAGAAGATGCGGTTCTCCCTCAGGAGGTCAAGCATCGCTCCGCGCGGGTCCTGGCGTTTGATGAGACGTAGCAGGATGCCATGCGGGGGATGGACCTTGTACTAGGGGAGGAACGCCGCCGCGAAGCCACGCTTCGTGTGGCAAGATACCAGCAGGCGCTGCGGCGGTATCACTGCCACAGCGTCCGCTCCAGGACGCTCGAGGTGGGCGACCTCGGCCTAAGGTGGGTGCTCTCCAGGGAAGGGCTGCATAAGCTCTCGCCCATGTGGGAGGGCCCGTTTAGGGTCGCCCACGTCTCCAGGCCTGGCGCCGTGCGCCTGGAGACACAGGACGGGGTCCCCGTCCAGAACGCCTGGAACATCCAGCACCTCCGGAAGTTCTACCGATGAAGCAAGGCCCAGCGCCTGTGAAGCAAGGCCCCGCACCTGTGAAGGTCTCCGCTCATGACACTCTCACGTAATAATGAGAGGGGCTGTACACGCCCCGGAGTCTCAGGAGTGCTGCCCTCGGGCCTCGGGGGCTCCCTCCCACGTCCTAGTGGCAGCACTTAGCTCCGCGCTGGTGAGAAGACTAGACTAGGTGCCGGACGCGGCTTTTCATTTGCTTTCCATAGTTGGCTTGCCAATTTTTAATGGAAGTTCGCATTCTGGTGTTTCCCGTCGTCTTGGTTCGATCACCTTTTCCTCTGTTCTTCCCTCGGTCCATTGTTTCGGAACGTACTCTCCCTCACATGCCTCACGAGGGGACTGGACAGGTGCACACTCGTGAGCGTTTTTCCTGTTCTTCGCGAGGCACCCTCGCTCGAGCTCGCCAGCTAGCGCTCCTCCCTTAATCCGTGCCCCTCGGGCACTGCGATGAGGAGTTCTGGGTCATGGCCGGCCGCGCCTACGACCTGGGCATGGAAGAATAAGAGTTTCTTAACAAATTTTTGCAGTTCTTCAACGCCCTCTCAAGCCAACGGTAAGGAGGTCTCACCAAGTACTGGGAGAGGTGCGCCTCGTCAGGAGGGAACTACTTCGAACGCGTCAAGCTAAGTTATTTATGCACGCTTACATAAAACGCTGATGCTGCAACCCGACACAGGAACGATAAACGTAACATAGCAACTTGGAAATCACAGTTCGTTTCACGCCCCTACGAGGCCCCATACTTGTCTCTTTCTTAATGCAGGAAGAAAAGGAAGAACGAAACAAAAGTGGTGCGCGCCCCCACAGCGGTTCGCGAGGGTGGGCCCATGGCGCTCTCGCGGGCTCAGCCAGACCCCTCCTCGCGCTTCACCGGGGCGCGGCGACGAGATGGCCCGCTGCGACCCTCCAAGCGGGCACGACGGCGTGGCGGCTGGTCATAGCCGCCGCTGCTGGAGCTGTCGTCGGAAGAAGAGTCGCCATAGCTGGACGAGCCGCGGCTGGCGCTGAGGACAAGCCCGCCTTCACCCTCGTCACGACCGTCGCCAAGGCTGAGCACTTCGCCGCCGTCGTTGTCCTTGAGGGAGTCCTGGGCAAAGGGGTCCTCGGGCGTCCGGCCTGTTATCCATGGGCCGGATTGATGGGCTGTGAAGACTGCACCCGTATCCAGATTGGACTCTCCTTGGCGTGGAAGGCAAGCTTGGCGATCAACTATGAAGATTCCATCTTATGTAACCGACTCTATGTAACCCTAGATCCCTCCGGTGTCTATATAAACCGGAGGGCGTAGTCCGGATAGGATATACTCATTACCATAGTCATACAGGCTAGGCCTCTAGGGTTTAGCCATTATGATATCGTAGTAGATCAACTCTTGTAACACTCATTTTCATCAAGATCAATCAAGCAGGAAGTATGGTATTACCTCCATAGAGAGGGCCCGAACCTGGGTAAACATCGTGTCCCCCGTCTCCTGCAACCATCGATCTTAGACGCATAGTTCGGGACCCCCTACTCGAGATTCATCGGTTTTGACACCGACATTGGTGCTTTCATTGAGAGTTCCATTGTGACGTCGACGAAAGGTTCGATGGCTCTCCTTGTCCTTAAAGACAACATGACCTCCGGGGGAGTCCTGGCCCCAGGCCAAACCCTCCGGCTGGGCGGCTTTACCATGATCGCCCGTTCGGCCGTTGAGCCGATGATGACCTCTCGGACCATCGAAAACCCCCTTCGCATCAACTCTGAACACTCCAAGCAGATGGATCCGGCAGAGTTTTCGTCCTTGAACGAGCTCCTAGATCGCATCGCTGCTTTGGGAATGGCTAAAGATTACGATCGGATCGGGCTTGAAACCGATCAAGTAGAAATTAAAACTCCACTGGTCACCCACCAGATAGCGGTAGTCGAGGAGGAGGACGGCGAGCCTTCTTCTATGTCGAAGACGGACTATGTCTGGATCACCGATCTGGAGGAACCAGATACCCACCAGCGAAAGGATGCGACCAACCCTCCGAACATAGAATCGGACGGCAGTCCTAAACAACCAGAAGATACTCCGGAACCCGGACTGTTGAGCCCGGAAGGTCTTCAGACTCCGGGTAATCAGTCGGGTCAGGGTTTGGATTTAATTCCACCCACCCACCCGGACATAGACGCTCTCATCAGCATCAAACAGCAGTCTCAGCAAACGGTCCACCACTTCTGGGCCAGATTCCTCCTTGTCAAAGATAAGATAAAAGATTTTCGCGACGAGGAGGCGATATCAGCGTTCTGTAACAACTGTGCGGACGAAGGTATCCTTAATGCCATCACTCGCCGCCGCATACTAAAGTTCGCTGACTTAGCAACTATCGTACAAAAGTACAGCGCGATGGAAAGCGCCTGGAAAACTCAGGCAGCTTGCTGGGAACCGTCGGTCCCAACTCAACTCCTCCTACAGGCGAAGAGGGCGCACCCCCGTGGCACGCGTAGCCCAACAGTCAAGAAACATAAGCCCATTACGCGGCATGGCACCATTCTGGAGGGATGGCTCGATGGCCCATGCAAAATACACACGGCCCATTATACCACGCCCTGTTGGGGCGGGATGCTTTCACACGCTTCCAAGCTATACCTCATTACGGGTATATGAAGCTCAAAATGCCCGGACTGACGAGCACTCCGCGCTGAGAACAAAACCGCATCCTTGGCCCTTGATGCGCTATCCGAAGCCCTCACGGCCGAAGAGTTAACCGCACTGCGCTCCACGGTGGAGAGGGACGATGTGATACTCGACAAACGCCCAAAATCCACCTCCTTCAAACCAACAGAAGAAATAGTCAAATTCCAAGTCCACCCAATGGACCCCAAGAAGACAGCATCTATCGGAGCACAACTGAACCCAACAGTTGACGCCGCACTACGAGAATTCATGCGCGAAAACTGGGACATATTTGCCTGGCACCCTTCGGATATGCCAGGGATCCCACGCAAGCTGGCCGAACATAGCCTCAATATATTAAAGGGATTTAAACCGGTCAAGCAAACACTGCGGCACTTTTCCGAACCCAAGCGACAAGCCATGGGGGAGGAGCTGGGCAAACTTATCGAAGCCGGATTCATTAGAGAAATCAAACATCCGGACTGGCTGGCAAACTTGGTGATGGTACAAAAGAAGGACAAATCCTGGCACCTGTCTGTCGATTTCAAAGACCTCAACAAGGCTTGCCCTAAGGATCCACCCCCTCCCCCGCATTGGTCAAATCATTGACACCACCGCAGGACACGATTCGCTATGTTTCCTCGATGCATATTCCGGATACCATCAAATCAAAATGAAGGAGTCCGATCAAGCTGCAATAGCATTTATTACCCCATATGGGCCATTCTGCTTCAACACCATGCCCTTTGGGCTCAAGAACGCCGGTGCCACATACCAACGCATGATTCAAACCTGCCTGGAGAAGCAGATCGGCAAGACAATAGAAGCTTACATCGATGACGTCGTCATCAAAACTAGGCACGTCGAAACACTAATAGACGACTTACGTTTTACATTCGACAACCTCCGTGCGTATGACATTAAACTTGTAACGCCCACGATGCGGCTATATCTCCCACGTGTCGAGGCACGACTTAGAGGCATAACCGCATAGTGGTTTTGTCGCAAGAAGGGTCATCTTCACACAATCCCATGTAATGAACAAGAATGGGATAAAGAGTTGGCTTACAATCGCCACTTCACACAATACATAAATATCATTCATACATCATCCAAAATACAACCATATAGACCGACTACGGTCAAAATCCAGATGAAAATAAGACAACCCCAAATGCTAGATCCCCGATCGTCCCAACTGGGCTCCACTACTGATCATCAGGAAAAGACACATAGTAACGACCACGTTCCTCGTCGAACTCCCACTTGAGATCGACGCCATCATCTGCACGGGCATCGTCGGCACCTGCAACTGGTGTTGGAAGTATCTGTGAGTCACGGGGACTCAGCAATCTCACACCCGCGAGATCAAGACTATTTAAGCTTATAGGACAAAGAGGTGCAAAGAGGTGGAGCTGCAGCGGCAAAAGCATATATAGTGGCTAACTTGCGCAAAAGAGAGCGAGAAGAGAAGCAATGGAGCGGACGTCATCTAGCAATGACCAAGAAGAGGTCCTGAACACCTACTTACGTCATACATAACACAGACCGTGTTCACTTCCCGGACTCCGCCGAGAAGAGACCATCACGGCTACACACGCACTTGGTGTATTTTAATTGGGTCAAGTGACAAGTTATCTACAACCGGACATTAACAAATTCCCATCTGCCTCATAACCGCGGGCACGGCTTTCGAAAGATAATACCCTGCAGGGGTGTCCCAACTTAGCCCATCATAAGCTCTCACGGTCAACGAAGGATAAACCTTCTCCCGGAAAGACCCGATCAGTCTCGGAATCCCGGTTTACAAGACATCTCGACAATGGTAAAACAAGACCAGCAAAGCCTCCCGAATGTGCCGA
>NC_057796.1:276779442-276781589 GCF_018294505.1 Triticum aestivum | reverse complement strand
TCAAGGGGGTCCCATAAATCACCCGACCGTGTAAGGAACGCAAACTCAAGGAACATAATCCCGGTATAACAGTAACTAGGGCGGCAAGAGTGGAACAAAACACCAGGCCTAAGGCCGAGCCTTCCACCCTTTACCAAAATATATAGATGCATTAATTAAATAATAGATATTGTGATATCCCAACATATCCATGTTCCGACATGGAACAGACTTCAACTTCACCTGCAACTAGCAACGCTATAAGAGGGGCTGAGCAAAAGCGGTAACATAGCCAAACAACGGTTTGCTAGGAAAAGATGGTTAGGGGCTGACATGGCTGAAATAGGAGACATGATATAGCAAGAGATAGGTAGCGAGCATGGCAATAGAGCGAACAACTAGCATAGCAAAGATAGAAGTGATTTCGAGGGGTGGTCATCTTGCCTGCAAGATTCTCAGAGTTGTCGAAAGCTTGATCCTCGTAAGCGTACTCGACAGGTTCCTCGTTCACGAACTCGTCTCCCGGCTCTACCCAAAACAATAACACAAACAAACGGAACCACAATCAACAACGAGAAATGCGCAAGCAACATGATGCAAAACATGTATGATATGCAAGATATGATATGCGTGCTCCGGAAGGAAAATGATGAACATGGCAGTAACTTGGCAAACCAAGCATGCCACTGGAAAGATGAGATGATTTCGGTCGAAATCGATATAAAAATCACCGGAATCGGATGCACGGTTTGCAAATGGCGAGCAAAACAAGAATGACACTAATCTGCGATAAACAGCAAGATAGCACTTAAAATGCAACAAGTAGCAATGCTACAGCACCCCAACATAGCAACAAAGCACATGGCAGTAATCTACAGGAGATGCTTGACAAAAGATGAACACTGAGCTACGGCTAGTTCACAACATATCAAGCTCAAACAAGCATGGCAAAAGTGCAAAAGATTACAGGTTCACAGACTTAGTGAAAAACTGGACATGGCAGAAATCAGCACCAGGTAACAATGTTCAGAGCACGAAATCAACATGCTACAGGAACTTAACGTAGCAAAACAAGGCATGGTAGTGTTCTACTAAAAGCACATAACAAAAGTCCCTTACTGACCATAAGCCAAAAAGGACCAGAAGATATGATGGCAAGCATGTAAACATAGCAAGTTTCGTTATCAGGTTTCAGACTTAGCAGAAAACAGAGCATGGCAGAAATATTAATATGTAGGCCTCTTTGAGAGCTTGATGCACTCACTACAGAGAAATGCATGACAAACCAAGCATACCTACAGCAATATGGCATGTTTATGAAGCTATCCATGTCAAGAACAATTGCATAGCATGTATGGATAAACTACAATAAGCTTGGCAAAAATGCATATCATGTTAAGAATCTGCCAGAAATATTTTATAGCAAAAGTAGAGCAAGATTGAGTCATGCTATGGTACTCTAAAATTGCAAAAAATTGCAGGAATGGATCAATTACAACTATATCTACAAAACATCCTTACTGAACATCTCCAAAATATGCATGGATCTCTCTGTAGCATCAAGTTTACATGGCAACAAAATTACAGCAGACAAGGACTTAGAGAAATCACTAAGTCCCTGAAATCAGAAATATTACGGGGCCTACTTTGCATGCTTGTGCTAGTCACCACATAGATCACAAAAATACATGGACTATACCACTGGAAAGATGGCATGGCATACTTCAAAACACATGTAGAGCTCATGCTCAAAAGATGCACAGAATAAATGATACAAAAATGACAAATCTCCAAGTTCTGATAAGAACCAGAGAATAACAGCAACTAGCCCTCTTCCAACGAAGATTTGGGCATCAAGATGACCTCTAATGAACATGATGCAATTAAACAAAATGAAGAACATCACGAGGCGAACAATTTGACATATTATATGCGCGAATCGGAGCTACATGCACAAAGTTACGGCATCGGGAACACAAGCACTCGCTGATAGAATTCTGGGACTTAGAAGAAATTAGAGGGGGATTTCGAGAAAAGTCAACGGGCACTGTACCGGCCCCGATCGGATCGGGCTCCCGACGCGGCGCAGGGAGAGGAGGCGCGGCGGGCTGGGGAAGGCGCGGCCGGCGGCGGCCGGAGGGGCGGCCGGAGCGGCGCCGGCGGAGGGC
>NC_057796.1:276769041-276779110 GCF_018294505.1 Triticum aestivum | reverse complement strand
TAGGGTTTAGTCTGCAAATGTATTTCGGGATGCCCACTCATTTATAGGTAGAGGGAGCTAGGAGACTCCAAATGAGGTGCGGTTTTCGCCCACACGATCGTGATCGAACGACCTAGAGCATGGAAGAGAGTTTGGTGGGCTTTGGGCTGGTTTTGGAGGGGGTTTTTGCTGGATACTCAAATGGACATAGCGGAGGCCCGGTTAACCGTTGGAGTACCAAACGACCTCCGAATGAAACGAAACTTGACCGGTAGTCTCCGGGTGGTATAATAAAACCGCTTGACAAGCCTCGGTCCATTCCGAGAAAGTTTGACACACGCACACGAAAGAAAACTAGAGGGGTGCACCGGAGGAGATAGGAGCGCCGGATTGGAAAACGGACAACGGGAAAAATGCTCGGATGCATGAGACGAACACGTATGCGAATGCAATGCACATGATGATATGATATGAAAATGCATGACATGACAAAATACAAAACGAAAGACAAAACCCAACAACGGAGGGAAAAACATATCACATAGCCGGAAATGGCAAGAGTCGGAGTTACAAATATGGCAAGTTACATGCGGGGTGTTACAAAACTCAACCCGGAAAAGTGTGTCCTCGGCGTCCCTGCGGGAAAACTGCTGGGCTTCATCGTCTCCAATAGAGGGATAGAAGCAAACCCAGCCAAAATCCAAGCCTTGTCACAGTTGGCCACGCCAACAGACCTCAAACAAGTCCAAAAACTAGCCGGTTGCGTGGCAGCGTTAAAAGGCACTACCACTCTATCACCTCTTACGACGCACCGATAACTTCGAATGGACAGACACGGCGACTGCCGGACTGGAGGAAATAAAGGCCCTCCTAGCAAACAACCCAATCCTGGCCGCACCAAACGCTGGCGAACCCATGTTGCTATACATATCAGCAACACATCAGGTGGTGAGCGCCGTGCTCGTCGTCGAACGAGAATAGGACGAACACAAATTCCCACTTCAGAAACCAGTATACTACGTATCTGTTGTCCTCACACCATGTAAATCCCGGTACCCCCATTATCAAAAGATAGCATACGCGGTCTTCATGGCATCCCGAAAGCTACGACACTACTTCCAGGAGTGTTCAATCACGGTGGCTTCTGAAGTCCCGCTCAATGACATAATAAACAGCCGCGATGCCATGGGACGGATAGCCAAATGGGCCATAGAGCTACTTCCATTTGACATAACATACAAGCCACGTCGAGCCATCAAATTCCAAGTACTGGCTGACTTCGTCGCCGAATGGACAGAGGCCGAACTCCCTAAAGAGTAAGGCGCATATTCCAATTGGGTTATGTATTTTGACGGCTCCAAAATGCTGACGGGGCTAGGAGCGGGAGTCGTGTTAACATCCCCCACTAGAGATGTCGTCCAGTATGTACTCCAAATATTATACACAGACTCCAACAACGCAGCCGGATACGAGGACCTATTGCATGGTCTTCGGATGGCCGTAACCATGGGCATACAACGCCTAGAGGCGCGCGGGGATTCAAAACTCGCAATATCTCAAATAAACGGAGACTTTGATGCCAAGGATCCAAAGATGGCAGCTTATTGTAACGTCGTCTTAAAAATATCGGCTCGGTTCGAAGGGCTCGAATTTCATCATGTCGCCCGGGAAAGCAATCAAGAAGTGGACATCCTTGCTCGCATTGGCGCCAAGCGCGACCCTGTCCCACCCAACATTTTCCTGGAAAGGCTTTTCAAGCCATCCGTGATGTGGCAAGGGGAGGGCGGCAACAACAGTCCAGATCCGAACACAACCTCAAATCTTGAACATACCGACAGTACCGGGGGCTCAGCCACCGAAATAACACCGTCGGCCCATCTCATTATGGCAGTCATTGCCCCATGGACCAAACCCTTCTTGGCCTACATTAATAGGAAGGAGCTTCCCCAAGACCAGAATGAGGCTCACCGCATTGTCCGGTGTTCGAAGGCCTACAAGGTTCACGACGGAGAGCTCTACAAGAAAAGTATTACCGGAGTACTTCAAAGATGTATTTCCGAGGAAGAGGGGCGGCAGCTTTTAGCGGAAATTCACACTGGTCTCGGCGGACACCACGCCGCAGCTCGGGCCCTTGTTAGCAAGGCCTTCTGCACTGGGTTTTATTAGCCGACAGCCCGAGCAGACATGCAGGACCTCGTCCAACGCTGCGTCGGATGCCAACTCTTCCCCAACCAAAGCCACATGCCCCCAACTGCCTTACAAACTATCCCCATTACTTGGCCTTTTGCGGTCTGGGGACTGGATATGGTTGGACCTCTTAAAGGGGGAAGCCATAAGAAAAAATATTTGCTGGTCATGGTGGACAAATTCACTAAGTGGATAGAGGCTAAACCGGTCAAAACGCGGCTGAGTCCGGCCCGGTGATAGAATTCATATCCGGCGTTGTGCACCATTATGGTGTCCCACACAGCATCATCACCGACAACGGCCCTAATTTCACGGCCGACGAGGTGAAAACCTGGTGTACTAATCTGGGCATTAAACTTGATTACGCCTACGTCTACCACCCGCAAACCAACGGTCAGGTTGAACGAGCCAATGGTCTTATTATGAGCGGCATCAAGCCCAGACTAGTGCAGTCTTTGAAATAATCAGACAAGCACTGGGTTGAGGAGCTCGACTCCGTACTCTGGGGGCTGCGGACCACGCCCAACCGTACTACCGGATACACACCTTTCTTCATGGTGTATGGCGCAGAGGCTGTTTTGCCCTGCGATATTATTCATGACTCACCTCGAGTGCGTATGTACGAAGAGAGAGAAGCCGAGCTAGACCGGCAGGATAGCCTTGATGCCCTGGAGGAGGAGCGCGACGTCGCAAAGGCCCGTTCAACATTTTACCAACAACAGGCTCGACGATATCAAAGCAGAGAAGTACGGGCCAAGACTTGCAACGTTGGCGAACACGTTCTACGCTTGCCGAAGAAGAAAAAGGAAAAACTCAAGCCCAAATGGGAGGGTCCCTTCATAATTGACGAAGTTCTCACCGGAGGAGCGTACTGTCTTCATGATGCAGCACACAATCGCCTAGAGCCAAACCCATGGAACGCGGCCAGACTCCGAAGATTCTATGCCTAGCGCCGAACTCCTTGTTCGTCTCCTTCTCCCCTGTAGTTTCCATTATTTTTTCTCTCTTTTCCGATTACTTTTTTTTTCTCGCTTTAAAGCTTTGGTACGGCTAGACCGCACCCCCCTGATACATACATCTTTCAATATGTATGTCCATTATACCTGGGGGCTTCGTTGACAGAAGCTTTTTATTATTATTCCTCGAGCATCAAGCACTTCACATATGAGTTTTTCCATATGTACCTTTTCTTCGCCATTATATGCATCGATATGACTTAAGTTTTGGCCAAGCTGGGTTGCCTAGCTCTTGTGCTTATGCCCTACGTTCCCGTTAGTTCGGCTAGGGCATAAAGGGAGCACCTCTGCGATTGTTACTGCCGAGTCATCCGGATGTGTACCTCAGACTAGGTGAAGCCGAAAGCTAGTGTTCTTAAGGGAATATTTGGTCAGTAAATTAAAGACGTTTTTGCATTTACTCCATCGCGAACCCCCAGAAGTTACATACACTATGATATTTCCATCACAATTCCGACATGTACATTAATACATGCACACCCAGGGAAAGGAACCCTTAACGGAACTATTCTCTCTGGAAGATGTTTCTTACGATCTCAATGTAATATAACATAACTAGCAGGATACAACTTGTCTGTTCAAGCAATTATGACCCCTACGCCTAGTTTTCCTGGCATACCCCGGTCTATTCGGCCGCGAGGGTATTCGGAAACACTCTGCACCCTCGGGTCCGGAGGTTGAAGCGAAAAGGTCTGCCATGACAAATGATATACAATTCAACTAGAATTACACATGGTAAGGAAAGTACATGGTCACTTGGACTCAAACACTTCCTCCTATATACCGTCCAACAGGCAGTCTAACTTACAATCCTGTTGGGAATATTTGGCGGCCACCTCTACTTGGTCATATACTAAACTAACGGGAATTTCTTCCCCATTCGACCCTAGCGGCCCGACCCGGGCCATGTGATTAGGGTCCAGCTTGGTATATCGCGTTTTCACCATGGCCCAGGCCTCTCGCGCACCTTCTCGGCAGGCCGATATCTTCCATAGTCGGATACACCGCCGCGCTCCCTTGAACATCTCTAAAAGCTCCTCCATACTTCCTGGAGGGGAGGCGGATGGCCATAGGGCCTTGGCAACACTCCGCATCACCAGCCGAGCCTGCTTGTGCACTTGTGACAGCCTTTGCAGCAGATCACTTGATGATCCAGACACCTCCTCATCGGGACGGCCCGTCAGTATACCTGCAATCATAATTATATCAGTTCCATTTATCTCCGAACTACTTTCAAAATAGTTCAGACACATACTGAATATACCGCCCCGTAACATCCTGTTCTCCTTCACGGAGTCGGCTAGCTGGGCTCGCACATCTTTCAATTCTTCGCCCAATGCGGTGTTGGAATCCTGTAGCTTGTTTTTCTCGTCCCTGACTCGGGTCAACACATGCTCGCCTGTGGCGTGTAGCCTTTTTGCCTCTCTTTCCCCCTCTTGGGCGATCTTAAACTTCTCTTCAAGTTGACCGGGCGATCCTATTATGCAATCAGCAACAATATTAGTACAGTTGGCATACAATTATCGTTTCTCGATGGAGGGGATGTTACCAGAAGACGCCTTCTTGAAGTTTTCCAGTTCGGTGGTAGCAGTATTTAGCTACGCCCGACACTGCTCCAGCTCTTGGGCTAGGAGGGCATTCTTCTTGGTAAGGACCTGGTTATATAACGATCCTTAAATCAGTTGTACCAACTGCTTTCAGTCTCGGGGGCTACGGGCATATGGTTATGCTTTTCGGACGAAGAAAAAACTTACCTGCACATCTGTCAAATGTTGCTTTGTGGCTTTTCTAAGCCCATCTCGAGCAGCTCGGATGCATGTGTCAGCCGAGCTGAAGGCATTAAATGCCTCTTCCGAGAACTTGGGGTCTCGTAGGACAGCCCTGCACCGCCGATGATTCATGGCGCTCTCTACTTCTGAGTTGGTAACGGACATCTCTTCCAAACCCTCGGCCGAAGGACAGTCCGGCGTTGTCCCCATAGCGGCCCCCACCTCTCCGGTGGGATCTAAATCCCGGTTGTAGGGAGTGGGACCGGCCGAATCCCCGGACATAGTCCGGTGAACCTTTTTCTTGATACAAGACCGACATAAATCACGGTTGGGTACGACTGCCAAAGCATACCTTTAAATCCATACCTCTTCGACGAAGGGTCGGCCTTGTCTTCGCCAACCTTCCTTTTCGAGGCCTTGCTCGGTGCGGGAGATGCTCTTCTTGGAGTCATCCCCGGCATAGCGTGACGCGTCGAACGCCTCCCCTTTGAAGCATGAGATAGTGCGATGGGTGAGGCAGTGCGAGGAAACTCTTTCGAGGAGGGTTTCTCCTGATTACTTACGTGGGAAGCTGGAAGAAGACCAGGATAATCGGCGATGATGGCCACTTCTGTGCCGTCATAGCTCGCCTGGTAAAACACCCCTTCCGCGAGTACCACGAATATATACGGGTCCTTTTCGAATCCAGGATCAAGCTCCCGGTTGTGGCTCTATGGCTGTGGGGTAGGGCTATTAAGCCCCTCGGTTACCTTCTGCCAGTGCTGTTTCAAAATAAGACGGATTGGGAATTCGTTAAAAATGGCCATGAGAGCGGAGTGAATAAACGCAAAGGGGTTGGGACTTACCCAGCTGGGAGGGTTGTACATGGAGTATCCCTCTCTGCGATTGATGCGGAGAAATTCTTCTTCCTCCCCTTTAAATAGCTCGGCCAGTATCTTGGCTAGAGCGGCAGGAGTGTCCGGACCTTTCCGACCATAACAGGAGGTGTCGTCCTCCCCATTGTAGTGCCACATTGGGAGCCCTCTGTATTGAAGTGGCTGGACCCCTCGCACTATGGAGGTCGCCACTACCTCTACTATTGTAAAGCCGGACTGGGCAAGAATCCTTATCTTGCCCAGGAGCTGACGGACCTCCGCACTATCCTCTTCTTCAAGACTTTGGGGGCGTCAGTTGTGGCGTTTCCTCAACGGAACACTTGCAAATTCTGGGAGACCCTTTCGAACTGGGTCGGGAAGCGCGACGTCCTCAATATAGAACCATTCGGAAGGCCATTCTTCAGATGCCTTCCTTGGTGTGCCGGACAGATATCCGGTATCGGCGATGCGCCATACTTCGGCTCCGCCCACTTCAAATATTGACCCCTCATGGTTGCGCGGGACAAGACAGAACAACTTCCTCCACAGCTCAAAATGCGCCTCAATGCCCAGGAATAATTCGCATAAAGCAACATAACCCACAATGTACAGAATGGAGGCGGGGGTGAAGTTGTGCAGCTGGAGGCCATAGTATTCCAGCAACCCTCGGAGGAACGGATGGATTGGAAATCCGACGCCTCTTAGCAGATAGGGGACGAAACACACTCGCTCCCCCCGGATGGACTGGGGACGTTCTCAACTTGAGTCTCACCATTAAAGGAGGTCAGCCCCGCTCGAACAGGGACCAGATCTGCAGGGGGAAGAAATCCCTGCGTTTGCAGTTTCGCTAATTGACTATGGGGCATAGAACACCTCTCCCACTCGCCTCTCTCTGGGCCGGAACGGGAGGAGGAGCTGGGAATGCTAACCATGTTGGAATGGTTTCTCCTAGCAGTCTCCGGGGATTTTACTCTGCGTGGTGCCGAATGGGTCTAAGATCCAATCTCTTTAAATAGGCGCTCTTCCTTGCGTGGTCGGGGTGCTATTTGCAAAAATACCCTGACCTTTCACACCCGCTCGACACGTGGAAGACAAGGTAATTTAAAGCACAGAAGCCGAGGGGAGCGACATTGATCAACGGCCGAATACATTACTTGGAGGTCATCGGAGGAGGAACCCGCCTTGCAATGTCGAAGACAATTTGTGTGCCGAACACTTCGTTATTGAAGACTGGTTCGGGGGCTACTGAGGGAGTCCTGGGCTAAGGGGTCCTCGGGGGTCCGCCCTGTTATCCATGGGCCGGACTGATGGGCTGTGAAGACACGAAGGCCGAAGACTGCACCCGTATCCGGATTGGACTCTCCTTGGCGTGGAAGGCAAGCTTGGCGATCAACTATGAAGATTCCTTCTTATGTAACCGACTCTATGTAACCCAAGATCCCTCCGGTGTCTATATAAACCGGAGGGCGTAGTCCGGATAGGATATACACATTACCATAGTCATACAGGCTAGGCCTCTAGGGTTTAGCCATTACGATCTCGTGGTAGATCAACTCTTGTAACACTCATATTCATCAAGATCAATCAAGCAGGAAGTAGGGTATTACCTCCATAGAGAGGGCCCGAACCTGGGTAAACATGATGTCCCCCGTCTCCTGCAACCATCGACCTTAGACACACAGTTCGGGACCCCCTACCCGAGATCCGCCAGTTTTGACACCGACAGTCCTCAGGGCAGCACCCGACGCGGCGACCATCTTCCCCGAACACTCTCACATAGAGGGTCGCGTTGCCATCGTACTTGAAGTGGAGGGTGCACCGCCTGCCCAGGCCGCGCGCGTGGGCAAATGTCTGCCAGCCGCGGGCCAAGGCTGCGTTGCCCGTGACAAAGACCTCCACCGCGACCCACGAAGCCTGGCTGCAGCAGCCGTCAGCCTGTAGCCAAAGACCGGCTGGACCGGTGGCTGGCAGTTCGCCGGCGAAGAAGCGCGGGAGCTGAAGCCAGGTACCGGCCGGGTTCTCCGACCAACACAACGAACTCCGGCAACACCTCCGCTGTCGGAGTAAATGGCCACCTTCGACTCCCCCTGGCTCTTCGAGACATTTCCAGGTCGATCGAGCCTTCAAGCATCCAGAGCACGGGGCCGCCTTCCTCTGGCCGGCTATCACCAAGGCCGATTACCAGAAGGCGACCCGGCCTCAAAAACCTTCCCGAAGAGAGCTACGAGATGGCAGACTCCTGGAAGCCGGCCCCAAGAGGACCGACTCCCAGAAGCCGGCCATGAAGAAGGCCGACTCCGAGAAGCCGGCCAAGACTGCACCCACATAACGGTGATAAAACGGGGCCTGGCCGCAGTACGACCTGCCACCCCCGAATCCCGGAGCATGCATGGCCACAGTGCGCCGTACGGGTCAGCCATCCCCCGTCCGGCGCGGCACTATAGCCATGCTGACCGCGACGTCACCCACGACAGGCGCCAGTACGGCCCGCGGGCGACGGGCCCCTTCAGCCAGAGAGACGCTCGAAGGCGGCCCGGCCTCCCCTAGTCGGCCTGGGACGTAGCCGGCTCCCAATAGCCGGCTACCTCCCTCCCTCGAAGTATGTGCATCATTAAGGAGACAACACGAGGTGAGGCTACAGTGAGAGCCCGCCAGGCGGCGGCACTGTAGCCACACTTACCTCGACAAAGCCCTCGTCATCAGGGGCGAGGCAACAGTAACCAGCCGCCGACAAGGCCCCCAGGCGGTGGGGCTGGCCTGTCGGCCAAGAGGCCGGCAGCCGGCGGGACCCACCAGTCGGCGGACCCCAACGGCCGGCGGAGAAGCCGGCGAGCACAGACACTGACGGCTGGGACCCTCACCCAGCTGGATTACCATTGTACCCCGGGGGGTAGGCCTATATAAACCCCCCGGGGCACCCATGCAAAGGGTTGATCTCATAGAGTTTTACACACCACATAGAGAGAAGAGGAGAGCTAGCCTTGCCCTTCTTCTTCCTCTAGCCAAACAGCTCAAGGAGCCTCTTGTAGCTACTTGTCTTGATCTAGTGATCATGCGGAGACCCCGCAGAGCAGGATTAGGGGTGTTATCTCCACGGAGAGCCCCGAACCTGGGTAAGATTCGCCGGCGTGCATGTCTTCGCCTTATCCCGTTTCCAGGCACCGGCGATGTCTTACTCGCTCTCACAATGATAAGCCACCCGTTGGCATATGTCGCACCTACCACCCGACATTTGGCGCCCACCGTGGGGCCAGGTGCACCGTCATCCGGAGACCTATTCTAGACGAGAACCCTTTTCCTCCCCCACGAGCGTAGCCATCCCGCTACGCCCGATGGCGCTTGCCCTGACTCGCTGCAAGGCATCGACGACGCTTGCGCGGCAAGCTGCCTCGCCGATCTTCTTGGCGAGACTCGCATCTCCGACGAGCCTGCGTCCGACGCGGGCACAGACTGCCCCGAGAGCCGCCTTGTTAGCCTCCTCGACCAGCTTCACGTCTCCAGCGAGCTTGCTGTGGACTTGGAGTCGGTCGATTCCACCGACCCGATGCTTGTCGACTCCGACACGGCATCGCTTGACGCCTTCCCCACCAACATGGTGATCATCGACGACCCTCTCCCTCGAGCCGACAATGGCAGCAGTGCTGTCACTGAGGTGCTGGTCATCAGCCACGGTGCTGTCTTGGACGAGAACGCCCACGACGCCCTACAAGCGGCGCTGCACGACTTGTCCGTCCCCATCCCGGCCGACGCCGACGCCGAGACTCTGGAGGCGCGCCGCCTCGCCCTCATCGTGGAGAGCCAGAAGATAGCATCCATGAGACGCCTCACCGAGGCTCACCAGCGTGAAGTCGACCACGCCGCCTTAGGTACGCCGCTTCCTGGCGGGCCGAGCCGAGCCGGCCTCGTCAAGAAGCGCGGTGCGGCCATCGCCAACATGCTGGGAGCAGACCGCCCAGTCTACGCCACGCCACTCGAGAACCTGCGTGCCGCTCAGGCGGCCGTAGATGAGCTGAACGGGCTGGGGGCTGATGAGCTCCCCTACATGACTAGACGCATCCAGCAGATGATCGACGCGGCCGCAGAACGACATGAAGCCGGCGCCCGCGCTGAGAGTCCTCCCGCACGCCGAGAACACGCCGCGACATCCCAGACGCCGACTGCAAGCGGCGCCCACGCAAGAAAAGACAAGGAGTCGGCTGCTAGCCGCAGCTGGACTCGGGTCACCATTGAGCGCGACGCAGAAGGCCGCCCCCGAGCGGTGGAA